>NC_043998.1:9382500-9517500 GCF_902150065.1 Myripristis murdjan
GGCTGAATTTTTGTTAAATAAATAATGGCACAGTGGAATCTGCTGTGTATTGTTTCCACCTGAGGTTAGATTTACCTAATTTTAGGAGCTGGTAAGGACCAAATTATTTTTTCATAATGTGCTGATATATAAAACCATACAACTGAAAAAGTGTGTGCTTTCTTTTTCTCATGACTGTAAGTCACATTCGATTAAAACAAGCAGTGAGGCACCGCGCACACACCGCAGATTCCCACTGAACTCATAATCACAGACAAATTACAGGAATTCACCAAAGCCGGCAGTTTGTATTTCCCTTCTGCAGGCTCTGGTGACATCACAATGACAGCGCTCCTGTATCGGCGATTCACTTAACCGCATTTTGTAAAGCCGGAATCCAATGAGAATACCTAGCTGCAAGATTGCTCATTTGTGTGCCGCAATGCCCATTGGTTTTTCAATGATGAATACTAACAGACTATTTTCCTAGAAGTGGTTTCCGCTCATTGCAGCAAGTGCCTGGAGAAGAAAAATGAACAAGAGACAAAAAAAAACAGGGCCTGCCAAACTTTTTTTCAGCCCAGAAACCAAATTTAAGGCACCATAGTGTCTAAGCCTGGGATCCAGGCTCATTAAAACATACTGGTACTCTTGTCATTTGGGGAGCCAAAATTAAGTAAATATAGTCTCTCACCCTGGGACCAAGTCTAATTAAAACATACTGGTACTCCTGTCATACCGGGGCCAAACAGATTCATTCACATATCCTGGGAGCAAGGTGCTGTATTCTTGTCATGAACGGACCAAAACGGAGTAAATTGCTGTCTGTCACCCTGAAATCCAGCCTCATTAAAGAGTTGATCCTCCAGACAAACCCCCACAAGCTGCTCTTGGTCCTTAGCCATGGTTTGAGTAACACTTTTTTTTTTTTTTTTTTTTTAAAGGTGCACTGTAGCTGAGTACAGGTAGACAGATCTGATGAGGAGAAATGAGAATAGATGGACGGGTCAGAGAAGATATGAATCGAAAGCACATTTCAAATTACATAACTTCATGCAGAACGAGGTCAAATTCACAGCCTGTTTCACTCTTGGCCAGGAGGAAGTATGCACACACACACACACACACACACACACACGCATGCACACTTACACGAAAACAACAGGCATATGCACAGACACACTTGCACCCATAGATATGAACACTGCGCCTTAAGTACACACACAAATGCACGCACACACACACTCACAAGTACGCACGCACTGAGCTGTAGCTCCTGTCAGTGAAATGCCAAGCAGATAAATCTCAAGGACTAAGTGTTAAATGGTATATTAATATTCTGACAAATAGAGCAGAAAGTCAACCCTGAATATTACACCGAGCCCTCCTGTTGGCGATCACTTCTTCTCTGGTTTAGTTCACTCTCAGTTCAGTCAAATCAGGATGTGGATTTTTCTCTCTCCACTGAAATATTTGTTTGGCACGAAAATTACCATTAAAAGATAACTCCAGTATTTTTCAAACCTGTTTTGACCCTTCTACTTTTGGGTCAGGATCCTTTCCATAATGTTATCAGACACTTATAACAACAATCTGAGCCTGTTAATGGAGAAAACAAACACTTTTAGAGGATGAAAATTAATGGGTGCAACTGCCCCATTTGATTACATAACAGCCCGTGTCGAAGCTGTTGGCTGAAGCAACCTAGTTCAATACTGGACCAATTCCCCACATTTTTGTTGCTACCAGTCATTTGGAGCCTAAAAGGTGGAAAAATAGTGCCAGAGTTGAATTATCCTTTAATCATCATCATGTTACCAAATACGATGCCTGACAAAAGACAACATTTCTTACATTTGAGTGTTTGATTTGAGGATGAGATGATGCTCACTCAAAGCTAATGTTCACTTTACATTTGCATGAAGCAAGACCCAAGTTACAATACATTTTATATACTGGGCAAAGTAGGTCTTGACATTTTATGACAATCTGTCTCATTTTGGAATACACATTTATCCTCACCAAAAATGTAGTCAAAATTGTTTTATGCATTTTGTCAAAATGGTCAAAGACAAACCATCCCATTTTCTGCAATGGGGGCTTTTTTTTTCTTTTTTTTTAATAAATAATATAGTCTATTTGCTCACTTTGCTTGTGCCACATTACTACAATAGTGAGCTAATTTGTCACTGTTAGGTTTATGTGGATGACTGTCACTCAGTGCCATCAGTGTCGGTTCACATTAACTGTGGATATTAAGCTTTAATATGATATGAAATTTTTATTATTCACCAATTTTTATTATTCCATGCTCAGTGATCTGCTTCTAGCTAACTCATTTGGAAAAGCTTAGACTATTATGAATATAACTATTTGCATTAATATTTATCCGCGCCCCTGAAGTTTACACCTAACCCATGTGAAATTCAGTGTCTGTGTTTAAGTGCGGAGACTCATCATAATAACTTTTAATAAGCTTGGGCATGTGTGCAATTTGGAAATCAGAAGAATATCAATTCTACAAAGAAGGAAATCATTCAGATTTGGATTAATATTGATCAACCATGTAAGTAAATTCAAATTCATGTTTTCAATTAGGGTATATTATTGCAGAGATGAGTAGGATTTTCATCAAAGCACCGAGGTTTGCTAAACTTATTCTGTTTCCTCTTACAAGCATATATCACACATCAAAAGAGATCATAAGGTGTGATGATGAATCAGGAAAATCTTGAGACATTCCTGTGTTTTGGTGAAACTCCACTTCAGTGGTGACTGAGTTGAGCTTACTGCCAGAGATGAGTTAGAAGCAGGAGTAGCCATGTGCAAATTTCTGGTATTAAATCCCTGCTGAGCAGACTTGATTCAGCTCTGAATCATAGCCAGAGGTGTGGGGAGGGAGAGAGAGAGGCATAAAGGAGAGATGAAGAGAGGAGAACAGAAGAGAGACGAAGACAGAAAGAGTGAAAGAGAGGGATAAGGAGAGGGGAAAGGAGACAAAAAGAGAGAAACTCCTCACCTTCTGCGTCTTGGCCAAGGCAGGTTGAGAGAAGCAGCAGATAAAGAACTCCTATTCCCATAATCCCCGGCCATTTGAACCGGCCCCATGACAAAGGCCCCATTGAGCGCGATCCCACCATCTTCACCACCATGCTTCACTGAGCATCCACCTGCACAGAGAGAGGAGAGGAGAGAGGAACACATAAACACAGGTCAGTCACCTCCTCTCTGGCTGCTTGCATGCTACATGCAAGCTCTGTCACAGAAACACCTGGCAGCCATTGTTTGTATTATGGCCTCGGCATCATTCACAAAGCGAACATTTTCAAGTACAGCAATTTTCAGCTACTTCTGTTTCACGCGACATCACAAGCACTCTCGGTTTCAATGTGGATGCATACATTAACACAGATAGATGATGACATCTGCCACTGAAAGAACCAGTGCCACTCTGGCAGAGAGTCTGGCGCAGCTGAAATATACATATTATGTTTCCCGCCCCGTTAAAGAAGTACGTGTTGCATAAAAAGTATGTTTTCCAGTGCAAAGCAAAGGTGAGAGACCCAACAATATTGATCAGCTGGCATATAATATCCATTGTGTGAATGTAATTTGTAGCTGCTGCAAAGAAATCAGAAATCTTCAATCAATCTTCATGCTTCTCTTTCAAAGCAAATGGATGCTTCATAGAGACTGCTAAAACAATGGAAAACACAGAAAACTGTGTGTGATGATCGACAGAGAGAAACAATTTGCATGGCCAGTGCTCCCAATAACAGTTCAGATCTTTTAGCAGAGAATTTGCCACAGTTGATAAACCATTAAAAGTTTTGAAAGATGGTGTATGGGTGAAGAGAAAGAGAGAGAGAGGGAAAAAAAAAAAACACTGCTTAAACTAAGAGTGTACTTGTATGCAAGTGTGTGTGTGTGTGTGTGTGTGTGTGTGTGCGCACAGCTTTGGTTGCAATTCATTACATTTCTTACAGTCAAAATGTATTGCTGACGGAAAAATAGAACGGCTGTTTGAAGTGCTCCGTCAAAAAGACATTTGTGCTTGTGTATTTGTGTGTGTGTGTGTGTGTGTGTGTGTGTGTGTGTGTGTGTGTGTGTGTCTGTTTGTGCGCGTCTCTAAATTGGTGTCTGATTGCCTTGCAGTAAAGCCTTAACCCATCCGGCATCGAGATTGCCCATTCACACACACACACGCGCGCGTGCGCACACACACACACACACACACACAGACAAACAAACAAGAGAGGGGAAAACAGCAGACAGAACATTTAACTTGAGCTCAGATGACCTACAATAACCTTAATGCTACTCTTCCACACTAACACACTCAAAGGGAAAGTATTGGCATGTGTGGTGTAGATTTTTCTTTTTTTAGTTATTTATCCAGGTAAATCAACTGAGCATGCTCCACTTTTATACAACCCCACGTGTGAGGTGCTGAGTATTACCACAGTCTCACTGTTGGCCACTGAATAGCTCCACTACACTGCAGAAAATCAATTTTGACAAGTCTTGCAGGCTCATGCTTCTTAAAGTGGAAAAAAAAAAAATATTCCAGTGGCATGAGACTATGGAGGACTAAAAGGGACAGAATGAAATAAATAAATACATCTTTAAATAAATACTTAAAAGTGTCATTAATTAATTAAAATGGGAATTAAATAAATAAATGTGTCATTAAATAAATAAATATTTCATTAAATAAATAAATGTGTCATTAAATAAATAAATGTGTCATTAAATGTGTCATTAATTCATTAAAATACCAGTTCATTTAATGTAAAAACATATAT
Source organism: Myripristis murdjan (assembly GCF_902150065.1). Classification (NCBI taxonomy): domain Eukaryota; kingdom Metazoa; phylum Chordata; class Actinopteri; order Holocentriformes; family Holocentridae; genus Myripristis; species Myripristis murdjan. Next base: position 9,387,285 of record NC_043998.1, read on the forward strand.
ATAATTATTTCATTATTTATTTAATTATTTCATGGACCGGTGTTGCAGTGCTTCATGAATTAATTTTATCTGTCAAACTCACCCATCAAAGTCAGTGGGCGGGACTAACGTGAATCTAGCCCAATCGATTGCTTAGGTCTGAAGCCTGGAAGTCTGCCGGAGCCGGGGGAGTTCTGCTGAGAGCCTCTCCAGTTAAAGTTACTGCTTCTCTGAGTAGTTCTGGGCAACTTCTCGACATTTTGTGGCTGCACCTATCTAGCACGCATCGCGCACCGCAGTAACATTTGCTCCTGCAAATCCCCCATTTGCTTGAACCGAGTAAAGGTTGCGCCACCAAGTGTGTCAGAATATCAAATCAAATCAAATCAAATCAAATCAAATCAAATCAAGCTTTATTGTCATTAAGCTACACATACAGCAGTAGTGCACACAAAATGAGATAGAGTTTTTCACTTAGGATCCCCGACTGATGGTAAAGTCAGCAGTTTAAAAGTCTAACAGCTTTCTGGAGGAAGCTGTTGCTCATTCTAGCGGTTTTGCTTTTCACCGTTTGCCTGATGGAAGCAGCTCAAAGTATTTGTGGAGCGGGTGAGAAGGGTCTCTGGCAATGTTCAGTGCTCTACTCCTGCAGGGATGGGATGTTTCCATGGAGCCATGTCTCCGCAAAAGCAAGCACACAGCAGTCTCTCTCCTGCGGGTGTCTCTTAGCAAGCGTAGCTCGTCCAGCTTGTTGTCGAGGGAGCGAACATTAGAGAGCAAGAGCGACGGTCCTGCTGGTCTGGAGGGGTTAGCCTATAGCCTTTAGCCTGTAGCCTGTAGCCTGTAGCCTGTAGCCTCTAGCCTAGCGTGGATCCCGGCTCTCTTCCCCCTCATTTGTTTACGTTCGCACCGCTTGCGCTCCCTCCTCTCCCTGGTGACGGCCGGTGTAGACGCAGGTAAAATCCCATGCTGGCGTAGTGTGTCCACATCAAAGCAGAGAGCCTCAGTTCTTGCAGCATGCTTTACCTGATGTTTAGTAAAGTCTCTCGGCTGTAGGTTATGCAACCTGAACGTCTGGGTTAAGCAAAACAGTTAAAAACTTTCACTCTAGAATATGTTTACTTGCTCTGCATCAATCGATTATCTGAAGTCGATCTGTCTTGGCTTGCTGTGCCGGGTAACCAATCAGGTGTTAGGATCCGCCCACTGACTTTGATGGGTGAGTTTGACAGATAAAATTAATTCATGAAGCACTGCAACACCAGTCCATGAAATAATTAAATAAATAATGAAATAATTATATATATGTTTTTACATTAAATGAACTGGTATTTTAATGAATTAATGACACATTTAATGACACATTTATTTATTTAATGACATATTTATTTATTTAATGACACATTTATTTATTTAATTCCCATTTTAATTAATTAATGACACTTTTAAGTATTTATTTAAAGATGTATTTATTTATTTCATTCTGTCCCTTTTAGTCCTCCATATGAGACAAGCCCACTTGTTTCCAATGCTGATCAACTTGTTTCCATAATTTTCTTGAATCAAGTGTCATTTTCTTGATACTAGTGGGCTGATCTGCCTTAACATATTTATACATGTTCCCAAATAATTCCTGAAACAGGTGAGACTGCATTGAAAACAAGTGGGATTATCTCATCCAACTGGCAGTTTTTTACTTGTTTTGAGAAAAACAACATTTTCAGACTGAACGTCAGACTCGATGGCTTGTTATAATGGAGATTCTTTGCAGTGGGAGGCCCTCAGCAGTAGTTGTTGAGGGAAGGGATAGCATTACTCTTTCACTTTCCCCACCCAAATGTCCAAGCGAGCCAGATGATTCAAACTAGTGATCTTCACAGCTCACCCCTCTAACCACTACCCAGCCCCTAGCCTCACTGTGTGTATGTATAACAGTTCAGCATGAGCTATGTTGTATTAGCAATAGTTTGAGCATTTAGAAGCACAACAATATGCTTATACAAGTTAGGATATGCAGTTACACTGTATTTGACCATATGTGATGGCTCTGTATTTGAGGTAGTGTATGGAATTATATCTTGTATAAAGTAATGCAGATCAATTCTTACCCCGTTTGATATTAAATATATAAATATTATATTTATCCATGCACAAAGTGTTACTTATGAGCACAGTATGACAATGTATAAAAAGAGATTATCCTGAATATGATGTTAAATGTGTGCTTTGCCGTTCTATCTGACCACAAGATGCTATAGAGAGCAGCAACAAGTTTGTATGTAAACTCTTTGCAAGGCCCCTCTTCTGTCCCTCACTCCCTGTCTCTGTCCCCTTCAAAATAATATGTCACAGTAGTACAGAGGCCTGCCCAGGACAAACTTTACTAGGCTCCATGCCTGCAGGCTAATAGCCGAGTTAAACTATCCGTTACGTTTCTTATGATGTTCTCTTTTTGACTCAGAGCATGGCCTTTCCAGCGTCATGCCACCACTTGCCTCAGTTGTTGCGCTCACTTGCCTCATAGATTCAGCTATTGTGAATTTTCATGAACGGAACGGGAGAGCACTAGGGGAAGGAGAGGGAGGAGACTGAGTCTGACACAGATTTATCCACAAATTCTGCAAAGGAGAAAATGGCTGAAAGCAAAAACATGTCTAGTCCACACTAGTTGATATTGGTTTCTATCATTAATACTCAAAATGTCTCCACAAAGCACTGATTAGTTTCAGACCTGTTAAACATTCTGACATTGCATTGTACAGTTTTAACCAGTGGTGAGATTTTTAATATGCAGAATAGCCCAATCTGGAATCATATATATCATGTTATTGGACTATAATTAATGTTCTTGACTCTAATGTTTGAGCTGGTAAAGGTGGAGCTAATTTAAATTACCTCATACTGCTGGGCAGCTTAACCTTTAAAAATATATCATAATTTATTATTTGATTTAGAATTTGTATCAATATACCAAATCAGCAAAGTAACTTGTATGCTGTCAAATAAATGACAAAAGTGAAAAGCACATTTCCCTTTAAAATGTAGTGAGGTTTAAGTATAAAGTAGCATAAAATGGAAATACTCATACAAATACTCAAGTTCAAGTTCAAGTTCAAGAACGTTAGTAGTTTAGTACTTGAGTAAATGTGCTTAGTTAGATTCCACCGCTGGTTTTAACGGAAACTGTACTCAGCTGGGCTCATTCAATAAGTACAACATTAACTCTGTTCCATCATGCTGTTAATTGGAGCTCCCATGGCACAGATTGCCATGACAGAGTCAGATTACTGTTGCACTATTGTGAATGGTGATGGAGGCGGCAGACAGTGACATTGCCACTGTGATAGTCGACCAAACCCCAGAGGAGAAATTCAGCCGTAGGCCGTAGCCGTAGCCCGTAGTGGCTTGAACCCAGACGTTCCATTTAAAGGACACTCTCCGTCCTCACTACACCACACTGCTGCCCGGATCTGTCTACAGAGTCTGACATATTCAACTCTGGTGCTACTGTCCGTGCAGAAGGTGTGTGGAGGCTTAGGTTTCAGACATGACGACACATTTTTGTCAGCAGAACTCCATCTCTCCAAAGGAAATCAATGACCCGCTCACTACCCCGTTAACTTTTATTACTGACGTGGCAGTAATATTCTGTCTGAGTGCAACAACAGAGTAGCAGGTGCTATTTTTTCTGCAGCACTGCGATTTTATGAATCACCTGGGGTATCTTTGTGTTTATGAATTCTAAACCATTCTCTCATCCCCCTAATGTCATGCTAAACCTGTTGATGAATTTTATGAATAATTCCTAGTATCTTTTAATAATGCTGGGTCCCCAGGCGAGAGACTAAACTCTGGATGAAATCCTTGGTAGTCGTACTTTCATGTCATCATTTCTTGAGAGAACCTGGTGCACGTGGTGGCACAGAGCTAGAGGAAGCAAGGCATTTGTGTCAGCTTATCAGTGTGTTTCAAATATCCAAACAAGCAAGCAAACTTTTTTTTTTCCCTTCAAGATGTATAATCGCTCAGTGTCTCTTGGCTGTGTTCACACAAAGATAGCCAAAACTTCATTCACCTATCTGTATCCCTGACTATTTCTTTGGTCGACTACACCCACTACTTTCCCACTGATTAATCAATTTATCATTACCCCCACCCTTGATATAAATAACTCTGTATAACCATGATGAAGGCCAGTTGCTGAAACATCTTGGCTTAAATAAATCAATATCATCTTCTTTCTTTGCTCTTCAAAAATGACTGGCATCCCCTGGTTTTGAAGTATTCCAGACTATTTCATGCACTTTGTATTTGTTTGGTTGAAGTTTAAGTGCCAGATCATGAGATTATCACTCAAGACATATGTGGTGCACCATGAGCAGATTGGTAAAATCTGGTCTCTGATATGTCCCCTGTGCATACACAGCAAACTCAATGCAATCTGAGCCTTTCTCAAACTAAAGATTGAGAGTTTTCACACCCACTGATACGAAATTCAGGGGTATTTAAGTATCAACTAACACCAAAATCATAATGTCTGTAGCTGTGATCAAAACAGAGCAGTCAAGGCCAGTTGGAAAGTAGCACATACAGTTGCACTGCACAGAACTGCATGTCAACTTGTGTTAAGGGATTTAGATGCAATCATGTGCACAGTGTACTGTATTTCAGAGTGACTTGTGTCATGTCATCTTCCTAAGGATTAGGGTTCACCTAACAACGTCTTGTTTCAGTTGGTCATTTCAACAATTTCCCTTTCACAAGAAGAGGAGTAACTCGCGATTCATTTTAAAAGAAGAGACATTTCATAAAAGAATGTGCTGCTTGGTGAGCTAGATGTGTGCAAAATGAAGAGTGGATACTATGTGAGGGAAAAAAAAAAACTTACATTTTCTGTAAAGTGTGCATGTTGCTCAGGGCTCAGGTCTAGGCTTCATCATTGTTTTCTTGTATATTAACCCACTTTGCAAAAAAAAAAAAAAATTGATCATAGATATATTTTTTTTTATTCCCATTACTACACAGACAGTGCCAAGTTAGCCCTCTTGTTGATACCTAGTGACCCAAGCTGTTTAAACACTCTTGACACCTGCCTCACAGCCACCGACTGTTGGATCTCTCTCACCTTTTGACAAATCAATAACAGCAAATCTAAGACGGGCTTGTTTGCCGCTCCTACAATAGCTCCAGAACTCTTACTTTAAAAAGAATCTCAGTAGTTTATCTGCCAACACAAAACCCGAAGCCAGATTGATTTTTTTTTTCTTTTTCCCGACAACAGGTTAACAGTTATGCCGTCCTGCCCACAATTGAGATCACATCAAAAAAAACAAGCCCTTCTTGCCCTCCACAGATGTACAGAAGGTCACACAAGCTGTTTTTTTCCCCTCCTCCTGTTTTCTGTCTTTTCTGCTCCCTCTGTTCCCGTCTAATTCAAAAGAAACCACTCACATCTCCAGCTCATTCAGGAGGAAGCAGCCGAGCGTTTTTCACAGCAGCCATTTTCACACGAAATAGTGGGTAAACACAGGTGTTACCAATCACATTAATTAAGGCCCTGCACCTAAACAGAACAGGGCCTTAATTAATGTGATGATTGGTAACACCTGTGTTTACCCACTAGTTCATGTCAAAATGGCGGCTGTGAAAAAGCTCTATTAGGATATTAACAACAAAAAAGAGACAGGATATCACCAATTTTAGCATCTCTACACTGTCAGCCGCTAAATATAGAATCGGATTCACCAATCACGACTACACCATGGCTTGGTCTGCCATTAAGCAACTATTCAATCATTTTATTTTCCTACGGGCTGCAGCTTTTCCCTCCAGACTCAAGATTTAAGACGCCGGCGCTTTTACCGTCATACCTTTCAGCCCGCGTTTTAAAACTCATTTGCTTTAATCACTTTGCCCTTTTATTTTATGTAGCTATTTTTAATTCCCGTTTATTCCTTTGTTATTCACTTTTGTTTTGAAAGCACTCGTATTTTAATCTCCTCCTTACGCACACTGAATGTATAAAAGATTAGGGACGACTTATGATGTATAGCGCACTGGAGAGGTGAGCGCGGGTAAAATATCGCTTATTCTTTACTGATTTGACTTCTTAAACGTGTACCAGTCACAAAGGAAAATGTGTAGATGAAGGACAGCGAGAGTCAGAGAGGAAGAGGCTGAAGAAGAGGAGGAAAGAGAGAGAGAGAGAGAGAGAGAGAGAGAGAGAACTGTGTGGAGAGCTAAGTCATGGGGCAAAGAGGGGCTGATTGACCTTTCACTCTGATTGGCTGAAAGGCAGTGTGGCGGTGGGTGGGTGTGGCCTGTCACAAAAAAAAAAAAAACAGAAACAAGAAAAAAAAAACAAAAAAAACAGAAATACCCCCTAAATCAACAACACACACATAACTGTTTAATGGTTGAATTTTAAAACAAAGAAAAACTTACTTTCAATTAAAAGCATGAAAAATAAGTATTGACAAAAGTTTAATTTGGTCAACTATGTGATGATGAAATGGCTTATGTTGAGAATTGTATAGAGTTGGCGAAGGTATGCGCTCTTCAGTGTTTTCAGTGTATTTTCCTATTCTGTTTTTTTTTTCCCGTCTCTACAGCACTTCATAAACTCCGCTATTATCTAAGTGTCATAAAAATAAATCCTGTTATCGTTATTAGTTTGTATCTCTGCATGGCATGACTTCCTTTCGAGAATAAAGAGACGGACAGAGAGCGGCACAAATTAGGGCCGGGCCTCAGAGTGTAGCCGGCCTGTGCTCTTCCCCCAAGTGAATCCCCTGGTAACGATCACAGAGCGCCGCGGCACACGACAGTAGGCCATGCTGTAAGCGGCAGTAACCAGGATGAAGTGTATTAGCACTGAAGGCGCTTCTCCTCTGGTAGGACTTCAAAAAGGTTTATTCCTCCAGAGAGGAGAGGAAATGCACTCTGCAGAGAGAGACACACACACACAAAGAGAATGAGCAGGAGAGAGTGAGAGAAACACAGAGATGGAAAAAAAAAAAAAATATATATATATATATATATATATGTGTGTGTGTGTGTGTGTGTGTGTGTGTGTGTGTGTGTGTGTGTGTGTGTGTGTGTGTGTATATATTTATAAGAGAGAGGGGGTGAAGGTGAAAAAACAGAGTGAGGACAAGAGGTTAAGGGCTCTATCTTTCACACTGCGCTACCTGTTGCCACTACCCGCTACCCGTCAATTACGCATTTAGCAGCTTCCACTATCCCTAAACGGTATCTTGCGGCCACACTACCCGCTATACATCTATACATTACGCCGACTGCTTTATTTGCGCCTGGAGGTGTGTCCGTGGGGGTGTTTATGTGCTTTCCCTACAATTGCTATCTTGACCACACACGTTAGGGAAAGCGGATAGCGGGTCCTCACAACCACCCGCTATCCCATTTGGGCTTTTACAAGAGCGCGCCCAAGCGGCTTCAATGCGCGTCCACTTGGACACATGTGGACGTGCACATGCGGCTCCACCTCCCAAATTAACTCGCCTATAAAAAGCCACCTTGCTTTCGCCTCAGTTGAACCCCTGAGAAAATGGCAGAGATAGTACTAAATCGCGACCTTCCTCTCTACATCACGGTTTTCGGTTTGCGGATTTGCAGATTTGCCTGCTCTTAAATGCAATGGCACCTGGCACACTGATTGGTTTAAATGGCGTAACGCCCAAACCACGCCTATGCATAATATAGCGGGTAGCGCAAGTGTTTTAGGGATAACGGGAGGTGCGCAAGATAGCAACTTTTGTGGGGGAACGCCTCTTACGCAATGCTAAATGCCCAAATAACGGGTTTAGGGACTCTGATGCAAGATAAGGCCCTACGTCTGAACAAAGTAAGAGGAACCAAAGAGACTTTATCCCAGACCATAGCAGATAGACAGACAAAGAAAGAGAGGCAGTGAGACGGAGTGTGAGACACACTCTTTCAAGGCCACTGGTTTCAGTGAACATCAAGAGCAGTTTGGTGTGTGCTAATCACAGAGTGGGGGAGAAGTAAAAAAATATAGATAGATAGGGGTAAACCTGTATTTCCCCTAGATAGATAGATAAGTGAGCAGTCTGGGAAGGAAGGAAGGAAGAAAGAAAGAAAGAAAGAAAGAGAAAGAAAGAAAGAAAGAAAGAAAGAAAGAAAGAAAGAAAGAATGAAAGAAAGCCTTTGACCTATTCATAGATGGAGAGACAATGTGTATAAAAAAATAAAGAATCTGAGAAACAAAAGAGAGATTTAGTCCAAAGATGGAGAGATGCAGAGCGAGTGAGAGAAAGAAATGTTGACATGCTGTTTTAAGTTGTGCTCTCCTTTGGTGTTTCAGCTCCCTGTCATTGAATCTGACTGATCAGGCCTTGTTACAATAGCGCCAACAAATTGTGTGTGTGTGTGTGTGTGTGTGTGTGTGTGTGAGTGTGTGTGTGTGCATGCATATGCATCTGAGAAAGAGAACAAATGGAATATTTACCTTTTAGTGTCATAGCCGATGTATGTCTGTTTCGTTTCCTGTGTGCCTGTCTGTCTGTTGGCCTGTCAGTGTCTGTCTGTCTGTCAGTATGTGTCTGTCTGCCTGTCTGTCAGCGCCTCTCTGTCTGCTTTGTAAAACGACATGTTTCACAGCTCCTTAGCTGCCAAGACAAGACTAGAAATTTCTTTTTAACATTTCAGGCGTTTGCTTGACACCCTCATCCCGACAGTGCCTCAGAATGAGGCAACGAGTGAGGGTTCAGTGTCTTGCTTAAGGGCGTCGTGTCAGGACACGGGGCTGTCGGAGCTACTGATCTGTGACCTTCTGGTTACAGGACGCTCTGACTGACTGCTGGGCCGTCCTGCTGCGCAGACAGAAAGACAAGACCGACAGATGAACACAATCATTTCACTGTCTTCAACTTGCTTCACCTCCCTTTCCTATTTACCCCACAAGTTTATATCATTCACATCCTTAGCAGCAATTCCTCAACTAACATTTACAAATGGTTAATAATAGGAAAAGGACAATATGCTTATTTCAATTCAATGTGCAATATAAGCCTCACGATTTTACAGACTGACAATACAGTGTAATAAATTAAAAAATTCAATGACAACAAAATATGACTGTGCAGAATTATGTTTATTTCTGAGCTATTAATCTTTCTAGCAGTGGCACTGGCTGGCTTGCATGTAAACAACAATTCAAAGATGTTGGCATTACAAAGTGTACACAAGAAAGCACTCTGTGGAGAGCACACCTCCACCAGCACAATGCATTTATCAACATATGCCAGTTCCACATGTTGGACTTTTGCCAAAAGTAAATCATGCCCTCCGCCATACCCCTGAAAAAAAAAAAAATCACTATGACTTTTTGTTTTGATTATTTCTTGCCATATGACCAACCTTTCCACCAAGTTTCATGAAATGTGTTCATAACTTTTAGAGATATCTTGCTCAACCCCCATCCAGCTCTACTGGTGGAAGTAATAATATAATTTTAACGAAGAACTTGTTATTTTTAGATTACTACATTAGTGCAAAATGTAGATCATACTGGGGTATTTTTTTCTGCATCATGATAGCTATTATTGCATGGGTTTAATTCAGTATACTGAGTTTGGATATATTCCCCCCATCCCTTGTTAATGATGTTTGTTTTAACTGCAATGTAGGCAAAACAATGAGAACAATAAATGGTAGATATTACGACTACTAGATGATAGCAAAGTACAATGTGAACTCTCCAAAAACCAGCCGAGATAGTGCTCAGTGTTATCTCATTTGTTGTGTTGAAATAAGCATCTCTTTGTTTTCAGGTTAAAACAAACCTTGAGGATTATTTGCAATACAAACACAACTGCACACATGTATTTGTAGCTATTAAATTATCTGCACGCATTCACTCAATGTATTCACGATATTCTGATTTGTGAGACAGTCTATGCACACACACACATACAAACACACACACACACATACACACATTGTAGTGTTGACTGGGCTGTCCAATAAGCTAATGGTGGGGTGCTTTCTCTTGTTTTGCTCTGCCAATCTCACTGAGTGTCACGGAGACAGAAACAGCACCTCTCTCTCTCTCTCTCTTTCTCACTGTGTGTGTGTGTGTGTGTGTATAAACAGCAGGCTTCCAAAACACCACATTCCCCTGATTGCACACAAGCATGTAACGATAAAATACATAGAGAGAAAGACAGGGAAACAAACAGACTACTTCAAAGACAAGAGGGAGCATGAATTGTTAGATTTTTTTTTCTTTTTTTCTTTTTTTTTTAACATTTTAGGTATTAAGGCTCAATTTCTAAACTTCTGACAAGATTACCAATTCTTGAACAGGAAAAAATGACAGAAATGGAAGGACAGACACGAGGAGGGATAAAGCTGAACATGGTTTGGAGCATAAACCTGCCTATTTAATGAGCCGCAAGGAAAACAGAAAAAATGATAACGAAGGGAAAGGATAGAAGTGAGGTGGTGAGCAAAACAGTAATATGAAAAAAACAAAACAAACAAACAAAAAAACAGCCTGATTGGCCTGCATGTAGGAGTCATTCCATCTAAAATCAGACTGAATGTGTGAGTTTTTCAAGTTTTGGTCTCAGGATTGTATATTCAGATGAATAAAGATGAACTTTGGTGAAAATATTCTCCGTAGTTTCAAAAGGGCTCCAAATGGCCACTCTTTTTGGGGGTGAAACTTTTGGGTGAGTGCAGGTAAGAAAATAATTAAAAATCTGATTTTTATTGGAGGTGACGGCCATAGATGTCGTCTAGAATGCAGTCAGCAAGGTGTTGATGCAAAAGTGGATATAGGATTAAAAAGTCATGTCAGTTCACTCATACAGGGCTGGGTAAAAAAAAAACTGATTCAGAGCAGAATTGACACTTCAGTATACTTCATTTTACAGCAATAGGAAAAAAAAAACACAGGTTGAGTTCCTTTGGTGTCAGACATGCAGGTGCAGTTCAGATTTCAAAACATAACGGCAAGACGTTAAGTGGATAAAAGCCACATCATTTGTTAAATTTGTTATCTGACTTTGAAGTGCTCCAGTAACACGACAAACTTCTTGCGCCCACCTGACTGGATGCCACCGAGATGCTGCTAAACGTGGATCTGAGGCAGTCACAACAGGAGGAGGCAGTTCACTTTATTTTGATCACATATCACGTTTTTTTTTTTTTTTCTTTTTTTTTTTTTTTGAAAAGTTACTGTAGTCAATTGGGAAAATAACTCAAAATGGTAATCAACACACAGCGGTGTAAATAATTACAGCAAACTGAAAATCAGTTTAAATGAAATCATGACCCAAATGAAAGTGAATTGCATCATGGGCTTCCCAAAATGCCCCACTCCTACTTCTATATTTTTCACAGGTTAAGAATGGTGGCATTTGGTTGGTAGTTACTTTATCATTATATAAACTGATTGTCCAGATTTATTTGATGGATAGAACATTTTTCTTAATGTAATATGACCTTTGAGCATGAGGGGCAAAGGGTTTCCCAAAGACCTACTGTGGTGAGGCACTGCAGTGGGTCATTCCACAGTTTCAGGTCCTCAAAGTACATGCAGGTATATCGAAATTTTGCACTTTTTTGTTTAAATAATTTTTCGAGCATTTTTGAGCCCTCATAACTTCATTCCTAATAGAGATAGCCACGTGAACAACACACTTGAGCTCTTAAAAACTGCAACCAAGTCAATTTTACATCCATCCAAGGTGTCACAATCCTAAGCCAAAATCTGTTTTTTCTTCAGCACAATTTTTTCTGTAACCAACTTTGAGCATCAATATCTTGGGGAAAAAAATTAAAGTTTCAACAGCAAAACTGTACCACTTTAATGTCTGTGACACAGGGGAATAGAAACAAGCATTGGTGTCCTGGAGGTGTCATGTTTTCTGATAATTCATCAGAGAAAACTTGAAAAAGTGCATTTTGGGAAAACTTTCAAGGGTCATAATATCACCCTGTGAGATAGGTGGCTGAGTTCTGGCAAGGTCTCATTTTTAGCTACATTTTGAGACCAGGCTGATGTTCTGACCATGATTCCTTCTGTGTCAAAATTATTTTCTAAATAGGAAAAATGTGAATTTGGAGATTCTACTGAAAGGAATTACAACCATGATGATGTTCAGTGAGTCTGTACACAGTATGTTAAGTGCTGACTCTTGAAAATATGAAAATCTGTTCTCAGACTGAATGAGCAGCTGGGAAAACCCAGGGCACGCTGCTGCTGACATCAGCATAATTTGGGAGGTTAAACTTGCAAACTACATAGGTACATGTTGTATGCATGTACAATGTATTGATTATTAATTATTATTCTTGTCTAATTAATTATTATATTACATGTATATTATATATTATATAAACAGACTGTACATGCATGTACTGTTGAATTTCCATGGAATGACCCCATTATTATTAGCACTGCATAAGTACTGGATTACACAGTTCAAAAAAGAAAATGATATATTATATTTTAATGGGAGCTACACTCAAATCCCTAATGCTGGTCATATGAACCAGTCTATTCATGAAGTAATACACATTTCATTTCATGATTTATTAACTCTATAACATTTTTACTGAATGGCTGCAAAGCAAAGAAGAACTCATAGTTAAAATGAATAAATAAAACTGAACCCCCCTCAAAATAGTTGTATGTTGGACTATAAGTCTTTATATTTAATACACTAGTATTGTTTAGCTGCCTATTTTCAAAAATTCATCTCTGTTTAGACCAATAACAGTGACCCCCGCCAAAAGCGGAATAAATTAGCAAAGAAATTATAACTGAAATGGTTATTTTATCATGAGACATGTAAAAACATACAACAGTGCCTTTGTAATCATTTACATAAAGTGCCAAGCAATACCATATAATAATAACAATGAAGGTATGTTTGCATAAAGCATGTTTGGTTTGTTTAGGCAAGCGAGAGTTCGATGAGAGCAAACACCAAAACAACAGCATCAAGACAGCCTGAAAATTCACGTCTTGGCCCTCTCCTAAGCAAATCACAGAGAACATTAAAGAGCATTAATTTTACAAGCCACAGGAAATGACCCCAAAACATACAGCTTTACAGGCATGTTGCTCTTTGTTTGACCGTTGCTCCATGTGGGTTTATGGGCAGAAAGAGACAGATGCTGAGATATGATGGCAGCCAGCAGTTTACTTATGCTCAGAAAGCCTAGCGTAACAGAATGGCCTGGAGGCAAGCGGTAGTGGACTGATGCTCATATTCATTAATTTCCTCATGTGGTGCTACCTGCTATGAAGACCAGCAAAAAGGCACTGGAAAGTCCATATGTTTAGATAACACTGCAGGAACTGGAATCAAAATTGGATTTGGGTACCTGCCTCTAACCTCACAGGATGACAGGTTGCCAAAACTCCGTCCAGTAAATGAGCAACTTAAGCACACAAAATACAAAAATGCAACAAAATAAACTCTCCACAGTGAGCCCACTCTCCACCAAAGACCACAAATGGTGTGGCTGCCCCTCCAACACGTCACTGCTGCTATTAGTTGTGGACATGGCTTCATACTCTGAGCACACTTAACACTACACCTCACTAACCCACTGTCATGAAGTATCCCAGCTTTCACATTATTATATCCCAAACTTAGTATATTTCAAAGCTATTTTCTACCACATTGCAGGGCTATTCATTTGCACTCAAGCTGCGATTTAAATATTTCCAACAGTACTTTAAGGCAGCATTATAGCTAGAATACTAAGTGGCAACATTATGCTGCTGCACGTTAATGTCAACAAAACTGACACTTGTTGCAAGTTATGTTAGTTCAAGAGCTATCAAATAAATGAAGCAATTTATGGCATTTGATTGCATCTGCCTCTAGGGACTTTTTCCTCGTAATGGTTCAGTTCCACCTTTGCATGTTTGGCTTTTCCATGTTCATTTGCTAGGTACAATCAGTCTGTCAGTCCTCAGCAAATGAAAGGTAGAATGGCGCAGAGTGATGTTGACAGGGGGGTAAGATAGACCAGTGATGCAATCATTACCAATCCCCCATCTCTCTCTCTCTATGGGACCAGCCAGCTGGTCTAAAGATATATCAGACATCCACAGACTTTTTTAAAATCTGTCTTTTTTTTAACCGCCTTGCTTGGTTAACCACTGGGCCCCCGGGTCGACCAGCCCACGGGGAAAACTCAAGTTTATTCCAGATGGCCTGTCTGGAGAGAGAGTTGAATGTAGATTGAGAGTGCGGAGAAACCAGAGAGGGAGAGGGCGAGAGAGAGCAAGGGAATGAAAGAGAGGGGGAGAAAAAGATTGAAAGAGACTCACAAAAGTGAAAACGATGCAAGCAATGAAAACAGGACAAAATCATGCACCAAATCGCCAGCACCAGACAGGGATGGGGTGACGGAAGGAGGGAGAAGAGAGGGGAGGAGAAGGAACACAGGAGTGACTGAGGGAGGGCTGGGTAGGAAGTAAGGAGCAGACAGAAAAAGGGAGAAAAAAGGAGCTAGACTGATGCCTAAATAAAATTTGGAACATAAACAAAAGCGCCAATGCTTTAGAAAAGAAGAAAGGTTGGAGGAACTGAGGGAAAAGGGAGGGAGAAAACATAAATAGTGCTGCATTTTATATATCTGCAATTCTAACTGATTGAGTGAACATGTATCTTTTTGTTTTCCTTTTTTCAACCACTTATAACAATACTCCTCTGCTTAATAGTCAAACCAATAAATAATTTAAGTTCAATTGAAATTTAACAGAGAACGAGAGAGAAGCAGAGAGCGGGGGAGAGAGAGAGGGAGAGAGAGAGAGAGAAAAGGGAGAGATAGCATCAAACAGATGGAAGTTACGTCAATTCAGGACAACTTAACAGCGCTTCTAATGTATTCGTTCCACTTAGAAGAATTGGTGTCTCATCCACCGAGTATGCTTTGTCAAATCCTGCAAGATCTCGTCTCTTTTAAGGCCTTTTAATCATACAACTCCCTTTCAGCTGAATTCTATCGCTCTTAGCACAATGACAGTTTGGGGGGGAAAAAAAAAAAGAAAAAACTGCTTCAGTCCCATTTCACTGGTTGGAGGCAAACTTACAGTACCAAAACAATGGAGCGCGAGGTTTACTTGGAGTGGAAATGATAATTTTATGTAAATCGGGCCTTGTTTGCTTTAGAGACTTTCCATTTAAGGATGGTAACTGTGGAAAATAAGCCGAGGATTTTAAAGATACTGTATCTACTGGAACTTTCCCAAGAAATAACTTCAATCTGGGTTTACTACTCTAAAGTGTAGCGCTGATGCTTTATCTGCCAGCTAAATGGACTTCTTACCACAGATCAAAGAAAATCTCATTTTGTGATATCAGATCTAGAGCTTAAGATGTTAGAGGGGTGCACTTTTCTTGTACACATATATATATATATATTAAAAGCACCTATCCTTCAGCTAATTCATGAGCTTCCCATCATGTTCGACCTGTAGCCCCGCTGTCCATCATGCTGGCAGATACATGACTTATGGGTTTGACAGAGGAGAGAGAGGCGGCTTTAGTCCTGATTGGCAGGAATAATGTGTGTAGTACAGGAGTGTGAGTAGAAAATGTAAAATATTGACATGAGGCACACACACACACAATGCACACACTTGTTTTTCTCAATACTCGAAAGAAGGCGGCGAAAAGTAAAGATCATGTCATAAATTTACAAGCATTTCCCAATAACACACCTTTGTGGTCAGTTTGCACTCTTACACACATGAACTGTAAGAACCCGTACACACGCCAACACACACTTCCAATCATACACATTCTATTTCACCCATTCTGGAGTTAATGGACCAGAATAGCACAGTTAAGCTCTGACCATCCATTTCCTGTCCTCCATTAAGCTCTGATGACTCATTTCCTGTTCTCTTCCTGTTTGACTGGGCAAGTCTGCCCGGCGACAGGTGAGACATCTTCAGGAGGATACTCACAATAGAGCATAGTGTATGTGTGTGTGTGTGTAAAAGTGTGTATTTGAACTAGCATGTGAGTGCATTTACATTCATTGGTATGCAAGTAAATTCACATGTATTCGTTCATATGTGTGAATGTGTGTGTGTGTGCGTGTGTGTGTGTAAGCGAGTGAATAATGAGTCATGCCCGGCGGTTAACATGGTGTAAGTAGATGTTAACTATGACAGATTGTGCTGCCACTGGTGAGCATGGTTGATCAGTCAGATAGCCTTCGACTCGCCTCTCCTAAATTATGTCATTTTCACAAAACTGTATATGGATGGCAATAAATCTCACGCCTCATTTCATTTAGTTGATTTCATTTCTCCTGTCATGTCAGCTCCATCTTGACACCAATTTCAATTTAGCTGATGCCCTTTTTCGAGCTGGATTTCCAGCTCACATAGCGTGAGCTGGTCGCCGGCCAGTGCCATGCTCAGAGACACTTCAACAGGGCACGAGCACTGGCGGCTGTGAAGATCTAACCTGCGACTTGTCAGTTACTGGACATTTTCTCTAACCACTGGCTCACCTTATCCGCCCAAATGTCCTCTCCTGAATTACTGCATGAACGGCGACAAATTTCAAGTCACTTCTAATATCTTTGATTCAATTTTCTGCTGTCATGACGCTGAAGAGTTTCGTTCCACAATGAGATATCCGGCATTTGAAAAAACTGACACGTACCATCTATTTGCAATGACTGACAGTACGGAATTGAAAGAAATTGCAATAGTTTTTAAGGGGTAACAGGACGTTGTGACAAAATGATAGCACCTTTACAAAAAGGATTCTCTTTTTACAAACAGGAATCTCTTTTTTTATATATAAACAGTACTGAATGATAAACTTCAAGTTATGATTACCTGCGCCAAGGAAGCTGTGTTCTCAATTTTAGTTTACTTGTTTGTCAGAAGGATTTCTCAAAAGTCATTGGATCAACAGGCCATGGGCCAAAGAGTTACATTTTGGTGGTGAATTATAATATTTTAGCCATGACTATAAAGCTTACAGAGTTTTGACTCTAAATCCTCAAGGCTACATGGTTAACCTACACAAGGGTAATCAGCAGATGACAGGGTGGCCTGTACTATGTAAAGACTGTTCCATAAATGAACTGTAACAACCCCCTGCTGGAACCCCTGCCTGCTCATTAAATGTGCTGTGGATAGAAGTCATCTAAATGTCATAAAATATAAGTGCCACCAGTGTGTATACCAGTGTGGTGTGGGTACCATTTTTATGTGGATACTGACAGACGTGCTTTTGAAGAAATAAAAAAGGCATCTACAGAAATGTTCCGAAAACTAAAACTACAAAGAATTTGTGATCAAAAAATTACATTTTTTTTTTTATTGCATTTTCATTCATCTTGTCAGCAGCTAATTTCACTTTGATTTCACTTTTTTCATCCCACAAAGATTAGCTGCTTCTATGTCTACTTTTAGTTCTTGTTTATGAATTGTGGCTGCAACTAACTCACTGTCTTAACATTCACTCCAGTCACTTTTGTATTTTAGCTCTTAACACATGTACCACACACATACAGTGCCAGAACGTGTGTAGAAATCCAACATGCAGCTGCTTTCCTCACATTCCCCACTTTGTACTGTCAGCAGAAACTGCATTAAAAAGTGTTTGACATAAAAACCTTCCTCTTTTAGCCTAGTGACTAATTCCTAACCTCTCTGGTTACTATCCAGGCCTGACATACTGCCCTGGAACAGGTGTAAAGGATAGCATGCACCTCACAGCTGCCAACACGACTTAAATGTCACCACCTGAGTTTGGCTGCAAATCCCCTGATCCAATGATGTGCAGGTACCAGCTGACACGCAGAGGGCAAGCACACATAAAGCTCTTTCTAAAGACCCGTTTCTACAACATCTATGCTCTATCGGATAATTGATCAAGTTAATGATTTGATTTCTCTCTAGGCAAACACAGAGGAGGGCGCGATCTGCTTTGGTGCCGGCTCGGCTGAAATGAAAACCTGCAGACGCTTTGGTCATGGCGGCACCTGCAAGGAAACAACTGCATTATACTGTGACCATGAAAATGAGCAATGTGGAAAGCCTGGCAGCAGAGGGAATGCTCAGCGATGCAGGGAGGAAGATAAAGGCCCTGACACATGCCCTGGTCATGTCTTCACACCCAGCCAATCAGATTTCCCAACAGCCACACAGGCAACATCCTCCAATCAGCCCCAAACACACGACACAGGACACCATTATACCAAAAAACAGGTCAATGCCAATTTCCTCATGGACAGTGGATTGGGGTTTCCCACAGTATCTCACATATCTGCTTGGAATAATCTGGAAAGAGATATGATTTCAAACAACCACTTCAGCTTTTTAGAATAACAATAAAAAAGAAATGCTTTGAAATTGTCAACAGTGAAAAGAGGCTATAAATAAGCTTGAATTTGGACTTGAAATATAATAATAATAACTTCAAAGAAAATCCTTCCAAGCAAGCCCTTTCTCTGGCCATAAGCCAGTATAAAAAAAAACAATTTGTTTTAGATCACTCAAATGATGGCGGCTACAGCGGTGACAAAAATGGCACACTGGTGACATATGGCCAGCCCTCATGGTGTTTTATTATAGATTGTGTAGTCAGATTAATTTGATGCAAAACCTAAAAGCAGGTCAGTTGTGTCATAGCCAGCCCGACCTAACCTGTCCTATTTCCTCTTTTTCATGAGTCCGCAGAGACCCGTGTTGAAACAAAATAGCCACACTGCTGGCTTTCTTTGCATAATGATTTACTGGATCAAAGTTTTTATTTATTTATTTATTTTTTTGCTCTGATTTCTACTTTGAGGGCTTTGTTAAAGAAACTACACGAATGTAGCGCTAACACCATGTGATAGGTGCACTTAAGCTTTTGATGTGAGTTGGAATGTGTTAAGGAAGATGCAAAAAGCTTATCTCCCATCTGCAAGTCAAACTATCCAAGAGGAAATGTGCATATAAACAAAGTGCTAGCAGTTAAATAAATTCTGGATTATAGCTTGGCAAACAAACTAGCAATCAAACCTCAGAGAGGCCCTGCTGTCTCCCAAACCTTAAAAAGCAAACTGTGACATCTAGCATGACACACACTCACACACACACACACACACACACACACACACACACACACACACACACACACACACACACACACACACACATCCAACAACTAAAAACACACTGAGAGCCAGGCTGATTTCCCTCATTGATTTTGATTTGCCTCACCCAGTTCACGGGCATTCTGAGATGCCAACATAGAAACACTTGCCCTCTTCAAAACACGTCAAATCTGACAGCTTTGTTAAATATTAACGATGACAGCGAGAATAAAGAATAGATGGAGAGAGAACGCATGGGGAGAATAATTGATGAGGGGGGTGGAAAATAATTGGTCAAGTTGTGCTTCTTAGAGTTGGTAGCGTTTCTGTCTCGAAGGGAGCAGGAAACCACATGAGGAGGGACAGAAGAGAGCCGACGAGGGAGCGAGAACAACAGGAAGAGTGAAAAAGGAGAGGCGAGGATACGACGAAGAAGAGGGGAAATAATTGGCGAGAGGGTTGTGTTTTGTCAAGTGGTCATTTATGGGTTTTTCCCAAGAAAGAAGCGAGGGAGAAGAGAACAGGAGAGGCAACATTTGTCCGGCATTCCTCAATAGTCATCTTTATCTGAAATGAAACACGGCTTCAACACAAACAAATATACAGAGGAGACCGGAGAAGAGCTGGTTGGATTTGTGAGTTGTGTGCATCCGTCAAATTATCACTATCTGACCAAAAAAAAAAAAAAAGAAAAAGAAAGAAAAATCTAGTGTGGTTAGTGGAAATGCACTCTAGCTTCAACCAAATCAAAGCCCCTGTGCATTCGGATTCAGTGTTTCCTATTTCTGTCGCTACACAACTCTTACTGTGGCAAACATGTTGTAGAATTGGTTAGAGTGGTTTCACCTCAGCCTATCTCTATCTATCCATCCATCCATCCGTCTACTTATTCATTCATTGTGGCACCCATCAGTGATTGTGAAACACATCGGCTTGTTTCTCAGCTAATTAGTCTGGTTTCTGTGTTGTTTCTTGAGGCTCTTTGAGCAATCATGCAGCAGACAGAAAAACAGCCTCAACAATTTTAATGACGTGTAATCGCAGCAGGTCAGAGAAAATATTTAGTTGGGATGCCCAAGGGTTTTAAGATCCAATCTGTAATTTATCTGGCCTCCTAATTTTGGGGAATATTCATATGTTTAAAAAAAAAAAAAAAAAAAAACTTGTAGATTGACAATGTAATTCTTTAAAATTTTCTTAACTCAGAATTTGAAATTCAAAAAAATAGTGCACTTTACTCCTGTGCTTACAAACCAGAAATGTTTTTTCAGGCTGATTTATTTCCAGTGTCTTTCCTCCAATGGCTGATACTGATATTGATATGATAAAACAAATACAGGTGCAAAACAGGTTAAGCTTTTCAGACAGACCTAGATAATTAACATTTAGTTATGATTTTTTTTTTTTTTTTTTTTGCTAGTTTTACTTTTATTTGACAGTTGCATTAAGTGACAAAAAATGCAATGCAAATTGCCAATGTCACAGTTCCAAACAAATATCAGCAATAAAAATAATAATGAACTGGTAGCAATGGTGTTTTTTAAAGCTGCTATCGGCTAACGACATGCTGCTAATGTATCACCCCAAGGTAACCTCAGCCCACACAATACATTTTACAGAAAAAAAATGGCTCCGGTCCAGTAAAACAAAGTGTATGGTAGAGTCATAGGTGGAAATCCCAAGGGGAAAAATCATTAGAAACAAAACTATAAACTTCTTGTTTTGATGTATGTGTGTGTGTGTGTGTGTGTGTGTGTGTGTGTGTGTGTGTGTGTAGCAAACTCTATTTGATCAGAGTTTGAGGTGGCTTGTCCACCTCTAGTAAGTGGCCACTCTGCAAAGACAGAACTTTAATAAAATGACGTGACAGACATTTCCTTATGCCTCCCCAAACATGTTTACTGACTGCATTTTGTCGCTTTGTTATCTGGCGGTTGCAGGTGAAATGTTCTTTCGTTCCTGCCGCTGTATGCTTTGTTTTAAAAGACACTAAATAAATGAATATATAAGAATATTTTGATTTAGCTTAATAATTCAATTCAGTATTTCTTATGCTTTTGGAGCTGTACTCATTTTGATCTTTATGTTCTTGTGAAGCTACTAATTAGACCAGTTATATAAATTTATTGAATATATAAATGGTAAAGGCAAATTCATTCCATCCTTATTGTAATTATGAAACAACACCCACATACACTCAGTGCCCACTTTGTCAGGTCCACCTATACAGTCTAATGCAGTTCAATGCAGCAGCTCTGCCATAAATTCTACCTTTTAACACCTTATGTTTGTTATTGAATTTGTAGTTTGCAGAGGTCTTGTACTGGACTGCATTATATTTAGAGGTGTTTCTAATTTTTTGTCCTCCCTATTTGTATATACACAATGGGGACAGAATAGTGGAAACAGCTCTCAATAAAATGCAGTCCAATACAACAGCAGCACTAACAATGAGCTCAATGCCAAACACAGAGTTCAATGAGCACCTCTATTACTGTGACAAAAAGAAAACCTGAGCATTATAGGCAGCAGAAAAGTAAACTTTATGGCAGAACAGTTGTATTGGATTGTATTAAATTACAGGTGGACCCAATAAAGTGGCCACCGAGTGTATGATCTACCATGGCCACCAAGTGCTGACCACTTAGATAGATAGATAGATAGATAGATAGAACACTGCTGTCAATACAGTTCTTTAAACATCTGAATATATCAGTATGTCCCTTATCAATAATCTTGTAAACAGTGGTGATGACGATTTCCTCTATATGGATTAGAAAGAAATTGACTCAAAATTGAGCAATTAGCAGTGTTTGCACACAGCTTTCGATCACTAAACTGTAAAAGAATGACATCATTTATGGTTATGTAAAGTGAAGTTTCTTTCTGCTCTTTTGGGCTGTTAGTTCTGTGTTTTTGGTGATGAGCGAGACACAGACAGGCCTATCTGTGGAGTCTCAGGGTTTATGAGTCGTATGCAGTAGCAGATTGCTGATGGTGAAAATGTGACAAATAGGGGGTGCTTTGGGCATCACTTTTGGTGCCCCCCCAAGAATTGCTGAAGGGAAATTTTTCTGTCTCTTGTCCCCTGAAACAAAGAACTGGAATATCTACCCCTGGGTGGAGTGACAGTGTTTCAAACGGGAGAGTCATACCACAGGCCCTGGCTTGATAGTTCACAAAGACATGACTGAAGAAAAAGAAAAACTTTGTCTCCATACAGCAGTTCATAACAGGATAACAGTATTGTGAACCTTCTTTAAAAAAATGAAGCAACATAGGATTTAGCTTTGTGCCTTCTTTTCTTGCATAAGGATCTGAGTGAGCCCCAGTTATGTCTACTCATTGCATAAGGCCGATTAAAGCCCAAAAAAGACAACTTTTTAGGAAATAAGAAAAATAATCCCTCTTTTAGATTTTGGTTTTAGATGTTAGATGTTGGTTTTACAACTGTGCCATGTAGAGACTACACAGGGACTTTTGAAGTTGTGTGGGCTCCAGGGCTAAGGGACCTACTGAGGATATAAACAACCAGGTAGACTTTCAAGTCATGTAAAATGGAGACACCTAAATTGGAGTTGCACACTTCTCCCACAACAGCAGGCGTAGGGTTCATGAATGAGCTCTAAAAGCTTCATCCCCTCCCCACAGGTCGATCTGTGATCTTAGAGGGACGTCAAGCCCCCTTCCTGATGTGAAATCCACACTATTACCACCTGAGCCTCTCCACATGCCAGGCAAAATCATGCTCTGTGTCTCCTCAGTATTCAGTACAGTGTCTCTGTAATTTGATGCAGCACTGATGCTTGGGGCTTTTTCTAGTTCTGGTTTCACATCCATTCCTGTTTAGTCCTTGTTATGGTTTTTAGTGCAGGTTATAGCACTTAAAATGTTCTTTGGATGCTTTATCATATAGTTTTATGTGTATATGTTATGTGTTGTTGCTCCTGAAAAAATACTGCAAACAGTCTAGACCCTAAATTTGCATATGGCACCAAAAAGATATATGTCCCTCACCTTGGCGAAATCTTCTTGGCATCGTATACAGCTTTTTTGAGTAGTGTTTTTTTTAAAAGGCTATATAGGGACTAGAAAATAATATACTATGATTATAAAGAATGCATATTACTATATGTTATGATGTGTTGTCTTTGACAGGAAAGATGACAACATTACCATATCTTGATTCCAATGTAAACTACCTTGGCAGCACTGGGGACAATAAACCAGTTTGCAGGTTTTTGTGTCTTCTGGTGAAGTTACACTACGATCCACAGTGAGAACTTCTGATGAGTCATTGTTATTATAGAGTGTGGCATAGCATTATTTTTTAAAATACCCTCGGCTATCAACTTCTATCCTCATGAGCTACCTCACATTATATATTTAAAAGTCATACCTCTGAGTTATTAATAATAAATGAGATAAGCTAATTTTATTTTAGGGGGGAAAAGGAGCTGCTGAGTTTATATAATACCTTTAGGTTTGGACCACTCTACTATCTCCTCAAGGTTTAAAGGTACAGAAACAAGAAAGAACAAGCCTTTAAAAAAAAAAAAAAAAAAAAAAAAAAAAAATCCACACTGCTGGGATTTAACACTTGGAATTGTTTCACCACACTGCATTTTAACAAAAGGACAATATGAGGTAGATTAGGCCCCAGTGGAATTTACTTCACCATCTTAATGAGCTAATGAATATATAGAAGCAAGTCAAACACACCATTGAAAAATAAATTATCCTTATATAAAAATAAAATAAATAAATAATTCTTAAATTCCTTAATAAACTATCCCATGTATGTTGTATGCATTTATATGCTGACCATGATCCTTATCAATGACTGTGTAAAAGGATCACCTGGACAGCAACTGTGGTGGGTTGTGGTTGCTTCTCTCTTTCTTACAGGAAGAGAAAACCACCTGTTCCCCACACTACACCCCCCACACAGACATCCCCCTTCCCACCCAGCATGTTGCAGAGCTGGTTAGACAGGTCAAGGCTTCAAAAAAAAAAAAAAAAAAAAAGGCGGCTGAGAAAGTTGGTAAACCGAAGGGTCTAAAACTATTTTGAGCCTCGAGTGATCCAGTTTTAACTTTTCTGGAACAAAATTTTGTTGCTGCGAAATATTTTGCCAACTAGTGAGAGAGAGAGAGAGAGAGAGAGAGAGAGAGAGATTGTAGAATCAGACTGATGCCGAAAGCTGTGCGTTGACCCTGATTAAATGCTTCCCTTAACTCACTGGGACCACTGATAAGACCAATATACTCTGGGGGGGTGTGCATGTTCTCTGTGTGCATGTGTTTGGTAGGGAAAGAGTGTGTGTCTATATACGTGCACGTACATGTCCAAGTGTGTGTGTGCATGCGCGTGTCCCAACACCAATTCTCCAGTGTAAACATGCTGACCTGGCACAACACCAGTAGACACTTTGAAGTTGGCAATAGCCACTGTAATCTCTCTCCATCCCTCTCTCCCTCTCTCTCTCTCTCTCTCGCTTGCTCTCACACACACATATACACCCACACACACAGCCAGGGGGGAGACTTAACACTGGCAACCTTCTGTGCCTCAGCATGTGGCCCCTGACACACACACACACACACACACATGCACGCACACGCATTCACACAGATAAATACTCTCATACTGTCACAAACAAACACTTGCATTCTCTGTCTCCCACACACAGATAAACATAATAATTTCTCTCTCTCTCACTCTTTAACACACGCACACACACACAAACACAAACACCCGCTTTTACATAGCCCTTCCTAACTTGATTTATGCTACCAATAATGGAGAGTTCTGCTGACAGTTTTGTGTGTGTGTGTGTGTGTGTGTGTGTGTGTGTGTGTAGCTAAGTGTCTACCACTCCAGAGTGTACAGGCTATGATACTACAGCCCTGGACCATCTTCAGCTCTTAAATCAGACTCACTGGCTTCCTGGCACAAACAGTTTGGACTCTCCAAATTTATCCGAGGACTCAAGTCTCTGCGGGCATCATATTTTACATATCTCAGTATGTGTTTGTGTGTGTTTTTGAGAAGAAAAAAAATCACATCTTGAACTAATTTTCCAGAACAGGGTGTTAATAACAGCCTATCTTGTCAGCAAGTGATGCCACACTTCAAGAAAAAGAAAAAAGAAAGAAAGAAACTCGTGAGTCAACTTGTGAACTTCCCAACACAGTATATGAATGATATATATTTTTTTTACTTTTCTTCCTTTCCCGGTTTTCTTCAAATAGTTTGCTAACAGAAATGTCACATGTAGGCAACTGTAATCGGAAAATCACACAGGATGCAATTCAAATCAATTCTTTGCTGCAATAACTTGCCCCACTTTCCCCATACAAAATTACCTCTCCCATCTTGCCCAAAGGAATGGTCAGGTGTTTGCTGTAATAAGGGCAATACAAAACAAAATGGACTTCACTTTCAAGATGACACGTCTGACAAACTCTATTCACATCAGTGATGCCTACATTCTGACGTGTTTCAATATAATGGCATGCACTGACAGAAAGACTGTTGTGATGCAAATGTGTGTTGTCTTAATCTGAAAATAACATTATTTACATGAGTGTAGTACATCATTTTCACACGGTGCATTGTAAAAGAGCACGACACATTTTCTGCTGCAAAGCGCCACCGCAGCTGTAGTGAATATGACACAGCCGTTTGAAGAGTGGCATGCCCAATGGCAACTGCAAAATGGCTGCCAAATGGAGCTGTAACAACAGGAAAAAAGTAAAGGAAGGCATGTTATTTCATCCCCATTGGTTTTGTCCCAGTTTTAAATCCCCAACCAAACCAAAGGCAAAATAATACACATTGCCACTGCACCAAATATTTGGCTAAGATGTCGTCTCACACTATGGGTCAGCATTCAAAGTGCTTTTTTTTTTTTCCCCTGATGAATCAACACATGACAAAAGTAGTACTATGCTATAATATGTCCCAGGGTGATAGGGCAACCGTTTCTTATTTGGATCCAAAGCTGAAGAGGTTTAGGAACTCCTGATCTACCAGATATTAAGCTACTTAGGGGATTAAACTGGGACAGGGGTTCTCAGAACTTTTACAGCACGGGATTAAAATTGAGTTCATTTAATCTCACCCTGGGACCCAAGCTCATTAAAACACACTAGTGCTCTTCTTATGGGACCCACCATAAACAACCAAAAAACTCATTTTTAGCCCAGTTTTGGAAACCATAGGGGTTAGAGGAATGGGAATCTAGGGTAGGATGGGGTATAGATTAGGAATGTACGGGTTGTTGAGTTCATGTGTTTGCGTCTTGTTTTTCCTTTTGTCAACACAATAACAATAAGTCTGAATTGCTTTGTTTATTTGCTTTTCTCCCCCACCCAACTCCATCACTTTTTTTTTTGTTTTTCTCTCTTCTTTTGTCTGTAAGAGTTATTTCAAGTGATTGCTCATCATGTAGAATTCAATAAATATTGTAATGCTCTGCCCAAATAATAAACAAAATTAAAATTTGGTCACAAAGAAAATAAATTAGGCAGCTCTTGCTAATTTGCCCTCTTTGTTTCTCCTGCCTGGGTTGCCAGATATGCAGATTTCAAGCAGTGTTTTGGCCAGCAGGCAGATAATCTCGTTAGGAACAATTAACTCGGTTGTATTGTTCCATGTAAACTCAATCCCTCACACAGAAGCATTCAAAACAGCCCCTGGCAGCCACAACCAACAAACTCCAACAAAATGTCAATGAGCATCAACATTCCAGCATTGAAGTTACAACCTAGCAGCCAAAACATCCTCAACTTCAACTAGTGCTAACTGAACATGTCATAGCAAAAATACAACATTTTCTGTTTCATCACCCAACACCAATAGGAATGGCAGCATCTATCAGCCTCTACACTGCACTTTAAATCGCTACCAGGTCGGATTTTGTGGGAAATCTACTGGATTGCTTTACAGCACAAAACCTTAAAAAAAAAACAAAAAAAAAACAAACTGTTTGTCCAGCACAAACACAGCTGAAGGTTTCAGCATTTCTGGCACAAGCAGATGGTGGAAGGAGTTAAAATCCTGTGGGCAGAATCACTCAGAACATGTAAAGCCACAGAGAAGCAAAGACAAATAAAGGCAAATGGCAATATCCTCAGTGGGCTTTAGGGGTCTTAATTCTGGCAAACATTTGAACAAACAGTGCTGCTGGTGTGACACAGAGGCTACCAATTATCAACCATGGTCTCATTCGTATTAGGCAATTACACCAAGATAACATAACTAATTTGTTAATGACATTTTGATGTTTAAAAATGCTAAAGTCACCACCTTTAAGGCTAAAAGTATCTTTTGTCAATTTAAAACCGTAACCCAACCATGCTGTCGAAATGTAAAAAGAATGGAATAAATACCATTTGGGAATAAAATGAGTCACATTCAAAAGAGATAGCTCTTTACTAGCCCTTTTATGGAAACTAGGATAATATGACTCAGCTGTTTTCGTGTGCCAAACATGGCAAACTAAAGCCCCCCATGCCTCACTCTGTAACCTCTGACAGCAACATGTGAAAGAAGCTCATCAGCCCATAGAATATCACTGTAGAGCTTCAGCATGAGGAGCAGTTAGCGATGTTCACAGAAGCATGCTTAACTCAACAGGACATGCCGATGACAGCTGGCTGTGAGCATGGAGCCAATACAGTATGTACCTGAGAGCCATGTCAGCATGTGTATCCCCTGGACACAGGTCCCGAGGATACCCATGTGAGGAACAAAGATGGTGTACAGCTAGTTTCGAGATAAAAAGCGAGATTGACACTTCCTAGGAGGATTAGACTACCCACATCTGCTCCTGGGGTAAAAATAAATTTCAGAAATAAATAAATAAAAACTACAGCATCAGCCACACACTGCTGTCTTGAAGAAACAACAATAGTTAACCTGCTTCACAGGACTGTGGCTAATGCAATAAGACATCTGTCTAATAGGTAGTCTAGCCACTGTGAAAATGGAGCAAATAAACCTGAGAGCACACACATATCACATGTGGAAAGCAACTCATCTCAATTACACTTACTAAATAAATTAATCACATTTTGAATACTACTGTCATAGTTTGATTTCTTCATCATTAATTCCGAGGTCCTCATGGTTTCTAAACTAGTAATCAAATCAAATCAAATTCATTTAATCTACATCCTGGAATACTTCGACTCTTTCAGTTCTTTCAATTACCAATAAATTCACAGTATGCATACCTGACCAGTGACCACCAGTGTCAATGTTTAAAAAAAAAAAAAACAACAACAACTGCATTAGCCCTCACAATCACTGTTGTCAGTAGGACAGCTCCAGGGTGATTGTAATGAAATTTGAGTAAGACTCACCTTATCAGGCCCAGTGGGAGCCAGGCTAATGAGTAAGCCCTGCCTCAGCCTGTTTGGCCCCAGGAGGAAACCACGCTACTCCAGCCTTACAGCATATTCTTGTTCAAATATATAAAAACAGCTGTAGATACAAAAAGCGGACCCAGAGCCTATATTTGTTTGCCAAATGGAATAAAAATCATCACTTTGTGTTTACTGTCTTGCTCATGGCTAGCCATTATATGGTGACGGTCACATGGTTAAATTCTCCTTAATTAGAGCTCATCATACCTGGGATGGGAATACTGGCATGTAGTGTTACTTCAACATATGACTAAGAACTTCAAAATGACCAGCATTTGGAGGAACAACTTTACTGCAACAATAGAATTTAGCAAAAGATTAAGCACGCTGTCTTCCTCTGTTCCTAATGTATTTTCAGCGTGGAATCTGTGGAATGATTTGTACAATGTGCATCCTGGCACAAACTAGTGTGTAGGACATCTGTTTGCTCTTTTAGTTGGAGATTTCCACATTGAGTGGGACACAAGGTCAAAACAGCTGCTGTGGGAAGAAGGTAGGCCGATATTCATCAGTACACTGTAGAATCTTTAGGTCAAAACATGTATACGCATCAAGGTTTCAATATATTCAGATGTCCAATAGCCTCTCTGGTATTTTTAGTGGTATTCACCAGAGGGAAAGCCATCATTTTCTGAATTATGTCTTTACAATTTGTGGCATTAAAGTGGGTGTGTCAGTAGTTTCAGCAATGGTGGAAGCACGGACACACACACACACACACACACACACACACACACACACACACACACACACACACACACTGCCCACACACTTGTGCTTCTTCAGAAAACATCAATTTCACACTTAATGCACATCCTCTCCTTTTCATTATGTTGTTCAAGCACAAAATAGTTCTGTATTTATTTGGTGTGACGAAAGAACAAAGGTGGCACAATCATTATAGTGTCTTTGTGGTATTTATGTTATTTATGACCAAAATAACTTGAATGCACAGCAAGTTGTCCAGAGTTGTTCCAAACTCATAAATACAAACTACTGAGGAGCACTTAGTATAAGCAATGAATTACTGCAAAAATAGGGGAAAACTGGAGGTGTAAGCTGGCATGGTCTTAAATATCAGAACCTATGACTCTATGTGGTCCTTGGGTCCCAGAATAAATGCTGGATTTCTATCCTGCCAGACAGTTAATTGACTCACCTGGCTTCCAGTTCAGTTCATCAGTTCATGTTTAGATGGCTAAAATGAAAGCCAGCTGGGCTCTGGGTCCTTAGAACTGAGAAAACCACTGGACTAAAGGAAGGTGAAATCTGTGAAAACATTATTTAAACGTTTAAGCTAAAAATCCCTCACTCACTATCATGGCAAACATTGGGATGCTGCTGTACCTGTTCTTTATCCAGAGCGTGTATGTGTGTGTTAATTCTAAAAGTGCTCTGATTTACACCCGAGATTACTGCCAGAATACACTCACCCACAAACATATCCAATGTCTTCTTCTTCTTCTTCTTCTACTTCTTCTTCTTCTTCTTCTTCTTCTTCTTCTTCCAGGAAAGATGATTAATTGCTCTTTGATTTGATGCAAATAGCTCCAACACATCAAAACATTTCTACAGAAGCAGGTTTGGAGTGTAGCCAATTTGCTGTTGGATTGCCACCTTGAATCAACAAAAAAATAACTTTTCAAAGGCTGAAAAAAAACCTGCTGATTTCCCCACTGACAGCTATGCTCCCAGAATAGGAGAATGTTTATCAGCTGTTATAGGTGCAGGTTGTGATATGTTTTATTACTGTAATTGTACTTATTTGGCAGGTGCTTTTATCCAGACTGACTTAGGCTACAATCACTGCAGCAGTTGAACAAACTTAATAAATTCACCAAGGATCACCAAGACTACAAGCAACTAATTTTCAGAAGCACAAAGATGAAAGCCAGAGTGCATAGGCAATAAATGCAACAAATATCCTCATATCCCTCAAGCTTATAGGTAAATAAAACCGGGTGGAATCTGATTTTCAAGAACAGGGGGACATATGTTTGTTGTGCACAAAAAAAAAAAAAAAAAGGAAATGTGCTATGACAGTGAAACGTCACTACAGGGACGAGCTTCCATTCAAAAGGCATGGACCATGGACTTAGTGGTTATTTAAATCGAAGTCCTGGTCCCTCCGTCATCCAGCGTGGCTAACAGGATTTGACATGGTGACAGCTGGGAGGGTCCCAGGTTCACAAAACACATTCTGTCTGTCTGACCCCTCTTCACGCACTTTCTCACATAAACACACAAACACACACATACACAAGCACACATATACACACACATTTGTCCATACCACACACAGATAGGATGCAGACACACACCCACACAGCCCACACATGCACACACAGTCTCACTCTGATCAACCATGAGAGACAAACACACAAACACACTCTCCATATCGCACAGACACAACATGTTTGTCATTAGGGGTAGTTTATCACTAAATACAGTAGCTCTGCCGCTGTGTACAAGCCACTTTCACACCTGACTGAGCAAAGCCTGCATTATATAAGGGTCTACAGCTTGAAAGCAGGGGCAGGATAACAAATTCATAATGGAATCCAGGCTATACTTTTACCTGTTGGCATCATTATTGCATGAGCAATATTGCAAAGGAAAGAAATTGGCATTTCAACAACAAAAAAGCAATAACTATAATAAAAACCTGGTAGGCTTATTGTCATCGTGGTCTTCCCCTTTGATCACCTTTGACTTTCCCCTCACTGTCTCCTCTATATTGAAGAGGCAACAGCTTGCTGTAAGGTAATCGGATGACTCTTTCTCTCTCTCTCTCTCTCTCGCTCTCTCTCTCTCTCTCTCTCTCCCCCTAATCCGAGACATACTGTGAAGTAACCTGCTTTCTATGGGACCACTGCACAAGTCTAAAATAGATAATATAGCAAGCAGAAAGCGCTACTACTCCCCAGCTACTTGTTGAAAATACGTGCTGCACTCTTGCTTTTTTCGGGATATAGGTGATCAATTACGCGTCTCTCCAGGGGAAATTGCTGCTCAGTTACAAAACTGACCTATGGCGATCTATGGGCCTAATTGCTATCTATCCATAATATTATTCATATAAGCGTAACCCTTCCTTAACACAGTGTAACCCCCTCCTTTTCACATGAAACTTTACGATATAATAACCGTTTGAACTACTACAATCAGACGGGTGCAGGTTATTCAAAATTATCTTTAGCGTTACATTAGGCGTCCACAGACTTCAAGGTTTACCAGTCCTTACAATTTTTTTTTTTTTTTTTTTTTTTTACCCTGGTATCACGGATAACCACTAACAACAGCTTAGCTAGATCTGAAACAAATGACAGAGGCGCACTGCATAAAAATGTGCTAACTTGGCTTGAATGAAAGCAAGCCGAGGTGATTTTCAATTTGCAAGCGAAATCCCTCGAAGAAGCTCCCCGGCCCATTTCAGCACCATGGACGGCGATTTTTCACCCTTCCTCCTTAGAACACAACAATAACAACAACAAAAAAGCTAACAGTTGCAACCTGTCACATTAAAACTCCTGTAGTCAATACTATAGAATAGAAAAGCGAAAGGACAGTCTTTACAATGCAAGTGCCAAGTTTCATTGCGAGACTCCCTGTCTCTGTTTCAGCACCATGGACAGCGTTTTCTCTTTCATGCACACTCCAACAATTTCCCTCTGCAAGCTTTAGAAAGAACCGGTCCTATGATATTCCTTTTAGAGGAATACTATACAAATATCACAGCCCAAGTGTGAACAATAATGTTCTATAGGAATAGTAATAGTAATGGAACATGAGACATAAAATAGCACAAAGTATGACAAGGTTACTATAAACCCCCCATCGAGTAGCGCAGACATACTATAAGTCACTGTGGGAATATTACAGGAATATTATAGTGATTTTTCGTTGCGGAATACAGCCTGAGGAAGCATACTGTTTCTGACTTACCACGTTATCCTCGCTGAAGCCATAGGTTGAACATACAAATCTACTTTTCCACACACTGTTGGCGTCTCTGGGCCGGGGTAAGACACAGCCCGAAGAGAAAATCCAGGAAATAACATCCACACAACTCTTCCACCCACCCGGCCAAAAACCGACCCCACTTTGGGGGGCGGGAGGTGGGGTGACGCTGTCAGGCGCCCTCAAGACGGGGTGAAAAAAGAGTAGGCTATTTTAGCATTCAAAAGACAAAGAGACTTTACGTTGTTACCGCCTTCATGCACAAAAATGACTGGTCTCCCTGTGCTCTGCGTCTCTTATAGTTGAAGTCTTCAGTGTGGACTTGCTCGGTAACTGTGAGCTCAGTAGAGAGACAGAGTAACAGTATCTCTCCTCTAGTATTGCCCTTGCTCTCTCAACCACAGAGAGAGAGAGAGAGAGAGAGAGAGAGAGAGAGAGAGAGAGAGAGAGAGAGAGAGAGAGAGAGACGACGCGAAGGCAGAAAGAGAGGTTTTGTCTTCTACCGTGCATTGACCGCAGCAGCGACGGCATCGACGGTGACTGGTGCACCACAATAATCTAATTATGTCGGTAAAAGGCACACGGATTACTGAGTGGATGCTCTGCTCTGTCTGCTCCGTTCTGGTCTAATCTTTGCGCCCCATGGCGGAGAGTGAAGTACTAGGAGCACTAATATAGCTCATCAATACCCTCAGGCACATGAGTTTAAAGGAATACTTCACCCCTAAGATAAGAATACAGATATTATATTCACCTGCATGTCAGTGAAAAGTTAGTTTTTTTACTGACATTCACCCTCCCCAAACAAGTTAACAGAGGCAATTTTTTACAACTCCAAAAATTTTCCAAACAGTTTATAGAGCAATCAATGGGCCAAAAAGTCCAAAATTTACCCCACTATTGCCTACATTTTCTTCAATGGCAATGCAAGCGTGTCCCAGCGGCCCAACGTGCTGGGTCAGGTGCGCGACTTTGGCGGGTTCAAAGCGATATCAGGTGGATAATGAGGTAATTATTGAATCAGGAATTTTTGGCTACAAAATCCAGTAGGTTACTTTATTTATTATTTGTTTGTTTGCTTGTTTGTTTATTGCAGCAGCAACAAGGAGGCCCTCCTGTCCAGGATGACCTGCGGAGTTTTTGGCCACTAGTAACTCCAGTGAAGAAAGTGGGTCCCAGTACCAAAAAAAAAAAAAAAAAAAAAAAAAAAAGTGGGATATATTACTTGGTTTTCAGGCAGCATTGCATAATTTCTGAGCAGATGGAGCACAACTTTACATGGAAAACTCACCTTTAAATGGTCTGAGAGGGCAGAGTTGGAACTAGTGTGTTTTTGGTGGTCCTACAAATGAATTTAATTTCACCTGACATAGGGTTGATGAGATAATCACTCAGTATTAATTTTGGGATGAACTACTCCTTTAAGGTTATTCTGTTGTTACAGTTTGTACAAGTTACTGTCTTCAAACCTTTGTTCATCCAAGGAAAGTCTCCATTCTTGCCTTTGTCTACCAAAATTATGCTTCACACTAAACACTTCTCATCAATTTTGAACACATTTATCTGTAGAAGTTGCCCAGTCCTCTGAAGCTGTTGAGGCAAAGTGAATTGCTCAAAGGCATGATTAAGGCCTGAAGGTAATTATTTTATTAGCTAATCACTGGAACCAAAAGTGTGGAAGCACTGCTGCTATATATATATATATATATATATATATATATATATATATATATATATATATATCTTAAAATCACTTTCAAAACACCACTGTCCTTCAAACTTCATTAATTGTATCATGACTAATTGTATCATGATTCCTTAGAAGATAATAAAGGAGGTTACAATAATCAACAGCATATTTTATAAAGGAGACACTGAGAACCACATATACACTAGAGGTCCCTAAAGGATTTTATAGTGATTTTACATCACAGTAACACTTCAATATGTATGACTTTTAATTTGTTCTATTGTTAAACTTTTTACTCAGTCTCTCTGAATGGGAATATCTGCCAAATGCCTAAAAGGTACATGTAAAACCTCTTGTTATTTCATATAATTTCTAATTACCTATCAGTCTACTGGCACAGGGGGAGATATAGCCCAGATTACATGCAGGCTAAAGCTGTGTCACAGTCTGTGCCTTTTAGGAACAGGCTGTGAAGGAAAGGAATTACTTATATGAATCTACATATGCAGCCGAGGAGGGAAACTGAACCTCTGCAAAGACACTGTAACAAGTCGATTACATATCTTCAGCGTGGGTTAATGAATCACTGAATTCTCCCTAAAACTGTTAGGAATGTGTCATCTTGCTGTGGTGCTCCCATCATGTTTGCAATAGAAAAATGTATTTTCTCAGCTTGCTGTTGGTTAG
This sequence comes from Myripristis murdjan, assembly GCF_902150065.1. NCBI lineage: Eukaryota > Metazoa > Chordata > Actinopteri > Holocentriformes > Holocentridae > Myripristis > Myripristis murdjan. The sequence continues at coordinate 9,422,157 of NC_043998.1, forward strand.
CTCTGTCTAAATGTTTGTTTTGAAATAAGATTACTTGTCAAGCAGTTGTAAAGGATTGGTTATTTTGTGAACCATTTCATCCCTGCAAACAACATACTGGAGCTCACTCAAAACATAAATGGAAATACGCTACCTGTGGGCACAGACAGTGGAGATTACAGACATATTTGTCCTCGTTCGTACTATTAGGGAAGAACAGAACAGCACATTAACTGAGTTTGGATTAAATCTATTCTGATTTTCTAGTCAGAAAAACAGGTTGTGGTAGAGGAACACCCATATCAACCATTGTGCAACTGGCAAATCCTTTCTCAAATCAACTACTGTCCCAAGCTGCTTCACTCCAAGTCATCCAGTTTTTCTTCCCAGCTACAGGGATATACAATCAAATGTTTAAGCATTGTCACCGAGAGATAACTGTTTACTTGTGTATATTATGCATTTAGTAAAGAGTAAGTGAGCTTTAGATAGGCTAACTTGTCTAAGTGCTAAACCTTGAAAAATACTAACTTGTTACAGTCCATCTTTGTTGTAGTAATTAGCCAAACCTAGCTGTCCTAATGCCCAATACCTAAGCCTTTTATTGTAATAAAAATGGTTTGGGGAGGAGACCGACCACTCACATCAACAACAGGAAACTCGTGGAATGCAAGATTTAATTCAAACCCCTCCAATCTTAATTCCTAATTTTCTAAGAAGTTTGGCTTGGTTCTTGCTAACCATAATAGCTGTATTTTGTCATCAGATTACTAATTTAAGTAATGGTTTATGGCCAACCAAGTTATGGTGGTGCAACAGGCATTTTGGATCTCAGTGATCTCAAATGAATCTCATCTCTGAATGAATCCCACATAGGCATCAACACGATGACTACATAGTGTTTATAATACTGGAGTCACAGACGGACAAATTGGCCATGTCGTAATAGAGCCGCTGTGTTGCTGTTCTTCCTCAAGAACTGAGAGGTGTTGCCTACAATTAGAGAAGCAATGCACTCATTATCACCCCAAGAGATTCCCACCACTGAAATCTCGAATGACGTGCAATCCCAAAGTGCTTAGCAACAGTTGCGGAGCAAAATGGCATGGTGGAGGCAGGCTCTGACTAACTGTAGCTGAGAAAATGTGTCATAGGAAGAGGGGAAGTAACAGGAACTTTTAAATCAACCTGACTTCCCTAAAACTTCCCTAAGACAATAACTCTTATAATGGTGTTATAATGTTGGAAACATGATGGAAAACATTTAAAGTGCTTGTATGATTTATGTGATGTGTATATGTATTCTGTATATATGACAAAGTGTATATTATATGTATGTACAAAGATGCTGCATGACTGAAAAGGAAGGTGAGTCTTGAAAGGCCCTCACTTGTGATAAAGAGCTGAACACAAAGACCGGATCCTATTGGTTCATTATTACAAGTATTTGAGTGATAAAAGTTATACAATAAAAGTTTTTAACCTGACTTAAGAGCATTTCAAACCTCACTGTCTTTGAGAGAGACCAAGGCTGCCAACACTGTTAAACCTATAGCAGGATGACTTTGCCTGTATCCCTGGTAAAATAACTTGAGCCCAGGCCTGTTTTTCCTTTCCTCAGGAGAAATGTAAACCCTGTTAGTCCATGGCTATTACAGTTGTGAGCAAAGGCTGCATTAACCGAGGGACACCTCTCAAACTATAGGGCTAAATAAATGAAACAGTAAAGTACTTTGAAATAGTGTAAAAAGCATTCAGGACATAAAGGGGATAACACTGAATTTAGTTTTAACACATGGGTTTCCACTAATAACTCGGCTTATTGCTGAATCCCTCTGTGCATGTACACTGCCAGGACAGTCTGTTTTAATAATTAGCCCAAACTAGCTGACCTAATCCTTTGCTTGGAAAAAAAAAAAAAAAAAAAAAAAAAAAAATCTAGGCAATCTGGCAATTTGGTAGCAGTTATGCTATCTTTGTGGCTCTTACTAACCATAAGAGCTGTATTTTGTCATCAGATTACTAAATTAAGTAATAGTTTATGGCCACCAAAATTATGGTGGTGCAGCTAGCAATTGCATTTTGGATCTCAATGATCTCAAATGAATCTCATCTCTGAATGAATCCTGAATCCCTCTGAATGAATCTCACATAGGCATCAACACGATGACTACATAGTGTTTATAACACTGGAGTCACTGACGGACAAATTGGCAATGTCATTATAGAGCCGACATGTTGCTGCTGTTCCTCAAGAACTGAGAGGTGAGGTGTTGCCTACAATAAGAGAAGCAATGCCCTCATTATCACCCCAAGAGATTCCCAGCATTGAAATCTCCAATGACGTACAATCCCAAAGTGCTTAGCAACAGGCGTGGAGCAAAATGGCACTAACTGTTAGTGACTGTCATTAAGAAAATAAGTGATACATAGAGGGATAATTGTCTGAAAAATTTCTGCTCTGTGAGATCAACTGTTTTTATTTTGTAATGTGATGACAAATTTAAAATATTACAGTTTCTACTTTAAGGGGGAAGAAAATGCAGGCCAAGATGACCAGTTCATGCCCGGTACTCCTGCGATCTTACCTTTCTGTCCATCCGCTGTGATCTGTGCGATTACAGTACTGATATTTTATCTGGAATCTGATTACACTGTATAGGGATTACAGTTACAGTTACAGCCAGTAAAAAGGTGGTCAAGGATGTGGCCATGTGGTGTGGATGCTAACAGTTGCCTTATTTTGTTTAAAGTTTAAAAAAAAAAAAAGAACCAGTCTGCAGCCTGATTACATAACATAAGAACTGCAGTTGCTACCAGTAAATGGGGTTTGCAGGCAGAGGGCCAGGCCAGTTCTAGCGCCTATACCACTGTGATCTTACCTGTGTGTCCATCTGTTCTGCTCTGCTCTGTGGGATTACACTAAATCCTATTGAGCTCTGGGGACTGCAGCCAAGACCAGTACGCCTGAACTTATCATGACAAACCAACAGCATGCGAAAGATTTGTCTTTTCCAACTAAGTGAACTGTAAAACAACAGAATAAAGATGGATAAAATAGGGATTCCTGTTTGATCTGATGAATGTAAATAACTGTCGTTCTGACTGGCACGCCCAAGACAACTTCCACTGAATATAATAATAATGCTGTCATGGAAATAGGACATGGCAGAGCAGGTGAGATGTAAAGAAATTAATTCTCAACATGGCAAAGGCATTGTGTGGATGAGCGTTACGCTGCCAATTGTGCGGAATGCGACTCATTTCCCAGACAAAGTGTGTCTAATGTAGGTGTGAAAAAGAAGAATCTTTTTGTTTTCATTGCCTCTTAATTACAAAACTACCATAATGAGGAGACCAAGGAAGAGTAATTCAATAGCTAAGAGTTAAAAAAAAGAGAAAGATGGCCTGCTGGTTTTAGATACAATTCCATAAGGTCAGAGTTTATTTTCTGAAATTATCTGTTACCAAAGGAGAAATGCCCTTTTCACTTGCACATCTCCACAGGTAGGTCAAAGTGCAACATCAGCTACACAATAGAAGCCCATAGTGGGTAAGGATTTACTTGTTTTGTTGGTTTCTGTCTTTTCTTTTTTTTTTTTTTTTTTTTCAAAATGTACTCACCTTTGGTCCTAGACAGGATAAGTTCAAACTAGTGCTCATCTCATCGTAAGTGTCCTTACGCCTTTGTCGTTTTCATGCATAGATGTCAGCCTGTTCTCTCTCTTTCTTCTTCTTTCAGGCCAAATCTAACACCATCTCTTATCTTAACTGGCCTTTTTATATACCAACAGTACATTCTGTTTGTTAAAAGCACTTTATTAATTAACAAAGCTTGACTTGACAGTATTTTTGGGATGGAACTGGGCTTTCCTCCCAGCCCTTACTGATAGCAATACAGGTTAAATGGTATTAAAAACCTACATTTTAAACAGTGTCAATAATCTTAAGTTTGAGACACGGAGCCATAAGGTGAGTCAGTTCCAATTCTGCCAAGGCAATGGATGGAGCTTAGGTTATTGGGTTAGATGGAAAGCAATTGCTCATGGCTGGAGATGGATAAGAGGTTCAGTAACACTAGGGCTATGCTTTGAAAAAGTTTCCCATATAATTACATCCTGAGACCCTTGGAAGAACCACCTCTTCAGAAAGCACACTCTCCTTATTGCTGATTCAGTGTCAGCATCCTTTCTTCAAAAACAAGGTCAAATCCTTTGTTGTAATGATCTGTGAGAAAGAAAATACAGCTAATGACATACACTGTACGTATGATAATATATATTCTGTCTTAAAAAGAACACAATAAAGGACTAACTCTCAGGATTCATTTATAAATAATTCAAAAGCTGAAGTCAAACATCAAATTTGATCAATGTCTAAGCCTTCAGCTTACTGTATATTTCAAGAGGAAAAAAGTGAGAGTTAGACCAGGCGTTACAAAGAGTTTGGAGAGAGAGAGAGAGAGAGAGACACCAAGAAAGACAGAGGAAAAGACTGAGAGATAAAGACAGAGGGAAGGGTGGGGGAGAGGGGACAGGCAGAGAATTAGAAAGAAGAAGAAAAAAAAACATAAAATGGGAACATCGTATATTTATCCAGTGCCATCGTTAAATCCACGTAGTGTTGGAGCCCTTCCTAGTTCATTTGGTAGAGCAGATGTTAATAGCTTAACAGGGCTAGGCAGTAAGTGTTTAATTAGGTCCGGAAAAAAATGATTTATTCAACACATCTGGGCCCATAAAATAAGACTCTCTGGACTCTGTCCTTTATAACTCCCAAGCTGGATTCTCTCCCAAACTTGAAAATATAGCAGCATGATGTAGATTGAGCTTTCACTTTTGACAATCAGACCCACTTATATCACTAAAAACACTGTCTGTCTTGTGTAATGACGTCATTTTTCTAAATGGGAAACGAGAGCAACCCCTGATAGCCCTAGCAAGAGATATAAACATGATCTATCACCTGCACAGTATCATTCAAGTCCTTGAAATGACTGATAGAGGAAAATTAAAAATAATTCAGCTCGATATGTTCCTTAGGGTGCCAGACTTCCATAACCCCCCCATAACATCCTCAGTACTACCTTGCTTCACTGCAAATAGCTCAATTAGAATTCAGTGAAATTACATCAAGTTTTGAATAAACTGCACATCTCTGAAATTCATCTAAGAAAATCTACTCTGTGGTGATTTCACAGTCTACTCCAACTGCCAAGCATTTCTATTGAAATGGAAAAAAAATCTGCCATAACACTTACTGTGAATGCCTGACATTTTTTTTTAAATTATTATTATGACACTCAACCCATACTAACTGTCTGATAAAATTTTAAATCAACCTGACTTGTCAAAAACGGTCTCACAATAGCTGTTTTAATGGTGGTATAAAATTGGAAAGTTATAATGGTGGCAAATTTGGAAAGGTATGTATGATTTGTGATATATATGTGTATCTATGACATCTATACAATATAAATCTATATGATATGCATGACCTGCATGTTCAAAGATCATGTGAGGATGAGGTTTTAGAGACCCTCAGTGATGTGATCCATGGGTGTTTAATTTGCTGCATGGTGAACCAGAGTCTGGATCCTATTGATTTGCAATTAAGAGTGATTTAAAGTGTTCCCTGAACAAAAGTTTTTAGATCTAGCTTAAGAACATTTCAAAACCCACATTCTTCAAGTAAGAGCAGAGCTGCCAGCCCTGTTAAACCTATAGCAGGATGCACTAGTCCTTATCCCTTCTAAAATTAAAGGTAGCGCACTGTAAAATGGACAAATGTTACGTTAGTCCAGGGTTGACTTTTCCTTGCGTCAGGACAAATGTTAACCCTGCTGACCGTGTTAGCCGATGTAAAACTGTTAAAGTGTGAGCAAGGGTTGAATTCGATTAACCTACGGACACCTCTCTCAGCCTATAAGGCTACAGATAATACGGGACTAAGAATAAACAGAAACCAAGAAATAGTCCGAAAAAGTTTGAAAAGCAATGCTGATTTCCAATTTTTACAAAAGTTTTGCATTAGATTGTGTTTTGTGCATTTAAACCGCATTCTGCTCTACATGTGCACTGCAACACACTTTTTTTTTTTTTTTTCCCCACCAAGGAGTCTGTCAAGCAGTGGAGATTGCAGCCTCCACTGCTGGCTATAATCTCTGTTGTGTCACATACACCATACAGCACATACATCAGTGACATGTCATACAAATCAAATACCCACAGTGCAACACTGTGTCCACATAGCTAATCTGCAGTGATTAACAGTCAGCGTTTCCTCCACCTCTGAGCAGTCAGGGCGGGCCACCCTGCCTATAGCAGCTGCCATCCTGCCTGAGAGATTGTCACTGATATTGGTTTCAGTGTGGAGTTAAGTGCTGGTTTCACAGGAGACTTTTATTTCCACAACGTCTAAATACTGTCTTAGAGAACGGAACATTTTAGTGCCACAAGGTCTAAACGCTGTTTCCAACAATTTCATTAGTGCCGGTTTCAGAAGAGAGATTTTGTGCCACGTGATCTAAATGCTGATTCAGAGGCCTTTCTGCCGCACCAAGTACAAATTTTGCAAGGGAAAAACTGATTCTATACCAAATACAGCCTGGAGGAAAGCCAGCCTCGGGTCTGATTTATGGTCCACATATTTTCCTAACAAGACCAGGCAGTAATAGCAGAGCCCCAAAGCTGTTTACAGTGTAAACTGAACATACCACATCTGTGTGTGGATGTGTTGATCTGTAACATGGGGTGCCACTGACTTCCACTAATGCAGACCAAACACATTCAGCATCCACACACACATATACACACAGCATTTAAACGTCAGTTCAGGTGACCTATAATTGTGCCCTTGTCGCCATTCTTCTTTTCATTACGATTCCCAAAGCATGGGTACACACACACACAAACACAGTAAGCAAACACACCACAGAGGCGCCTCTCCTGTGTGTGCCTAATTTAAATGTCTGGCAGAGAATATCATAGGGCTGTCCGCTGTTGGTCACTGCTTCTGTCAAATCTTTAATGGCTGCTGATTGGTTAATAGGGTTTTATGCCACGTGAATCTCTGGAGGAAGAAAAGGTGGCAGAGTTGAAATGAACACTCATGCACACACAGTCTATATCTCACTTTGATTACAGCTTCCAAAATGTTTGACAACACACACACACACACACACACACACTTACTCACAGATATATTCACACATCAATACTCCTTTTTTTAGAAGTGGAAATTCATTAAAACAACTCCAGAGATGGAGAAAGGCCAGATACAAAGATGAAGGTAAAAAACACAAATTAAGGGTGCTGCTGAGGTAGAGGGCAACTTTTGACAACTACTGTAGATGTTAACATTTTAACGTCTACCTGCCAACCATGTCTTTTGTTCATTTCTAGCATCCTGTTTCTAATTATGCAGCTCAGAAGCTGCGTGTGGCTCCCCAGCCTTTAATTTGCAGCTCTCCACCATATTTCCAAAATAAATTGTCAACAAAAACATGGATTTTTAAGTCTGTAGTGCTGTTTATGCCAATATCTGATTTCTTGAAAAAAAAAAAAAAAACAGACCAGCACTTCATAGACTTAGCTTCCCCAATATATTTACAGGGTCTGTCTCAAATTTCTTATTCATCCTGTTTACATACATAAATGCTTGGTGAAATCCATCATAATATATTCTGGCTCTGGCGTACATCTGGCTGAAACTTCAAGAAGCAGTAGGTGCCGCAGTGGGCAACTTTACCCTGGCAATCTGCAGTTTTTGAGTTTTGACAGCAAGATTTCCAAAGTTGAGGGAGCCACTGTAAGTCTGAAGTTGCGCCATGCATGCTTACAGAGTGAAATATTCAAACCCAAGATGTCACTGCTTTGTGGTTGCATTGTTTTATGGCTTGATTAGAGCTAATAACTGCCCACTTGGCACCCCTGCACTCCTGGCTGGCCTGGAATGGGCTTCCCCCTCTATCTGATCCCTTGTAACATTTATTCAATATTTTGCCCCTATTGGCTGCAAGGTTTTTGTGAATATTTTTCCACGAGGGTTCAGGTCAGGAGATGTCATTTTGTTTTCTATAAGCTGCAGGATTGTAAAGCCCTTTATAATAATAAAAATAATAATAACTTATGTAGCACCATTTTGCAATAGTCAGTATTTGCAAAGTGATTCAAAGAAAAAAAAACAAGAACAATACACATAATAAAATATGTGATAAAGTCTGGGATAAAGTCTTGACACATTTCAGACTGTAACAGTGATTAAGGGCTCAAAATAAATTTGAACTTGCACCATTAGCCTACATTAAATATAAAATATCAGATGTCTTTTGCATCACTAATATATATTTTCCGCTAATTCGGCATGTTTGGAGACTTTGGGATCTCCACTAGAGTTTAAAATAAAATTTGGGGGGTTTGAACAATGGCAAACCCACCAATGGGACCAGCAAAATTTAAGAGGTTAATGGTTCTGACGCAGCCTTTTCGGTGCATCAGGAAATATGAGGTGTAGTCCAGGACAAATTCTAAAAACAAACAAACAAAAACAACAACAACAACAACAACAACAAAAAAATCTATTTTTGTGCAAATACCTCACTGGTGTGCCTATAGGTGCAGCTGGTGTCCTCATACTTGGGATGAATAGGGAAGGAAAGAAAATGTCAGGACTGCCAAGAACAGTGAGTTGGGCTGGGGACACACTGGAGGATTATAAGGCCGATTTACAGCAGCTTTGTCCATCCAGACAACCAGAAGGGGAAATCCCAAATGAGGCCCTGGTTGGGGCTAATGGTTGGCCGGATTTATCTGGCAGTGTGAGGGATTTATGGATTGAATCTTACCCACACCATCAATTTGCAGATTGATCTGAGCCATCCCCATAATTTCACATATTTGATATTTATGACCTGACATCTGCATAGGTCTTGATCAATTTAAGGTCACTGGAATTATAAAACTTAACAAACCCCTGTGGTCAATGTGAGTTACTCGCCTATCTGTCCTTAGCTACTCAACTCCAGTTCCTGAGGCAAAGTGCACAGTGCCTATAGAAAATCATCATACCCTGTGAAAATGTTTACCTTTTGTAACCTTACACCCTGGAAATTATAATAAATTAAATAAAACTTTTTTTGAGCTGTATGTACACATAATAACCCTCATCATCAAAGTGAAAATAACATTCTGGACAACTATTAAAAATTAGTTAATGAAATACCTGATTTGGTTAAGCTAGAGTATCAGCCCCCTAGAGTATACCATTATAAACTTACTCAGGTGCAACCAATCAACTTCCAGATCAAACACCAGGCTAATTGCCTCCCACCTGATATTAATTGCAGTGATTCTGATTACTTTAGAATAAAACCAGCTGTTACCAGCTCGTAGTGTATGGTAGTGAAAGGATTCAACATGGTTGGAAAAGTACATTCAAAAGGACTCCGGGATAGAGTTGTAAAAAGGCACAAGTTAGGTGAAGGCTACAAAAAGATTTCAAAGGTTTTATCTATCCCTCTGAGTACCGTTCAGAGCATCATTAAGAAGTGGAAAGCATATGGCACCACCAACACCTTGCCTAGATCAGGCCATCCGTCCAAACTGGATGACCGAGTCAGAAGGGCATTGATCAGAGAAGCTACCAAGAGGCCAAAGGCAACTTTGAAGGACTTACAAGTCTTCATGGCTGCAACTGGTCTGTCTGTGCATGTGACAACAATCTCACAAGCTTTACACAAAGCTGGTCTGTACGGCAGGGTGCCAAGAAAGAAGCCTTTTCTGAGAAAGTGCCACACTAAGTCTCGTCTGCATTATGCAAAAACACATCTGGAATATCCTGCGGATATTCCATGTGGAAAAAGGTTTTATGGTCAGATGAGACTAAGATTGAACTTTTTGGACTGAACTCCAAGCGCTATGTTTGGTGAAAACCAAACACAGCACATCACCCAAAACACACCATACCTACTGTGAAGCATGGTGGGGGCAACATTATGTTGTGGGGATGTTTCTCTTCAGCGGGGACTGGGCAATTGGTCAGGATTGAAGGGAAAATGGATGCTGCCAAGTACACCCAAATTCTTGAGGAAAACCTGCGTCCCTCTGCTAGACAGCTGAAGATGGGCAGATCATTCACCTTCCAACACGACAATGATCCTAAACATACTGCCAAAATAACAAAGCAGTGGCTTAAGGATAGGAGGGTGAATGTCCTTGAGTGGCCAAGTCAGAGCCCTGTCTTAAATCCTATAGAAAATCTGTGGATTGACTTGAAGAGAGCAGTCCATCACCGTTCCCCACAGAATTTGACTGAACTTGAACAAATCTGCAAGGAAGAATGGGCAAATATTCCCCAATCTAGGTGTGCAAAGCTAATAGAGACATATCCAAACAGACTGATGGCTGTAATTAAAGCAAAAGGAAGCTCTATAAAGTATTGAATCAGGGGGTTGATGACTTTTCCAACCCTGTTATTCTAGTTTTTCATTTTTTATTAATTTTCAGAACTGTTGCCTTTTTTTCATTATTTTGATGTTGTACAGCTAAATTTGCAAATAAAACTGGAAAAAGATTTTTTTTTAACCCTATGAAGCCATTTGTATCATATATGATACACATTTTCAATTCCATTTTTCGTTTTCAGTTTAATCAATACTTGACCAAAATACTGTTGTATACCTTTGAACACTTCCCCTGTTCACCCTGGACCATACCATTGGCACTTCAAGTACATATCACATATCATACAACAGAAAGGTCGTGTAATAACATATATATTTTTTTAATTTTTATGTGTGTGTGTGTGTGTGTGTATATATATATATATATATATATATATATATACATATATATATTGTTATAGGACTAAATAAAGGGTTCAATTTCAAAAAATTGGAATTTTCTGCCAATTCTTTCATAGTTCAGGATTTATAGGGTTAATGGGTTTTGATTTCAGGCTGTATGACAAATAAAGTAACTATTTTAAAGGGGTATGATGATTTTCTATAGGCACTGTAGATTAGGGGTGAGGTGATTCACAGATGCATCTAAATGCACCGGGCCTAATGTCTAAGATGCAGCTACATCGATTAAAATGGCTTGCATCCGTACAAAGCTGGAAGAGAATCGTGGAAAAATCTATGCAGCACTTAGCGTAACATCTCGATATGTCTTGTGTATGTTTTATTTTTGGCATAAAGTAACTGCTGTTGATGTTACTTCCACACTGAGTACATTTGTCTCCTGTTTTCTCTTCCCCTGCACTGTCTCTGTCTGTGAGTGTAAAAGGGTCTCATCAGGTCACATCCCCTCGCTTAAGGTAAACAAGCACTCCCCACTCTCTCCTGTCTTTCTTTTTCATTTCCTCAAAGATGCTGACGGACAGTGAGGAAATTCACGTGACGCCAGTAAACATCCGAAGTGTGAAATACGTTTGGATTTTAAAACAGAGATGGGGAACTTCACGTTTATGCAAAACAGCAGTGAAATACACAGGTAACACCGCTAATCTAGCAACCAACATCAAACGACATCATGGAGTTACTTTGTGAGACAGAGCAAAACCTCCTGTAGTTACAAGAATCAAAAATTCCTCCTCTGCACAGTCAAACTCTATTACCAAAGCCACAAATGTAAAACAGAGCATCTTCATATGGAACAACGCATCTCACTGCAAAAATGCATTATAAACAATTTTAAAGTGTTATTTACCAATTCCAGTTTCCAGAACATCATTTACAAATGTTTACTAGTGTTACTGGATTTAGTAAATTTATCAGGATTTTTTCTCTTTTTCTTTTCAAAATAGATATCTGCTTTGCCTATAGTGTGGTTTTACCCTATTGTTAGGCCTATTGTATTTGGTAGGAAAACCAAGTGTACCTTAATGTTTTAATACTGTCGCTGGGTCTATTCCTTTTTTTTAGCATTTTATATCTGGGCTGTACCACTGGTGATGCTGGCCGTGGGTTTGCTTTGCACCTGTATGCATGACACTTAAGGGTATTTGGCTACAGTGACTGTGTGTGAGTGTGTAATGTGTAAGGGGAATACACAACAAACAGTTTTGGACAGGCTAGTCCTTCAACAGACAATCTGCTTTATTAACTGTAGTCCTGTTTGTTTTTCTTTAGGAATAATTAATTTTTTTTATGTATGCCCAGAACCAGCAAGGTATTTTAGGATTATTGTATTTTTATTGAACACTTGGATATCTGCTTTTATATTATTGCATTTAACAGACTATCAAGTTCTATTGCATTTTTTTGTAATAAACTGTATATTTGCACCTGAGGCCACGTTTCTTGCCACATTCCTTTACACTGATCTGTGTTGACTTGTGTATATACTAGTCTTAGGTAAACCCAGGTTAAGGTGTGGGGCTTATCTCCGCCTCAGCCCCCAGACGGACAGGTCACATCCGCGCTAATGGATGCCAGATTATGTGAGTTCCTGTAAGATTAAAAGATCCTGAGGTCAGCTGTATTCTTAAGTGTGTGATGTTCCTTTCCTAATTGTCCAGTGTGAGCTCATTTAAAGATCTGTCAACTTTGGTGTTTTGTGTGATTTGATGCAAAATTCTGAGCTCTATTCATTCTTTTCTTGAGTCAGAGTCATCAAATTCACTTGGTGGACCAAATCAATGCATCTAATGATTGGAAATGAGGTTTTCATTCATGTCATAATGTATCGAGAAAAAAAAGTAGAGCTAAATGACACATGATGGAAGGCGTTTTAATTTAAAGGCACAGTGATGTTAATATGTTGACATTTTACCGTGTTTTACTATCCTGGCTTTGTTTTGACATTTCACAATGCTTTACAACCCTGGCTTTGTCCCAGGGCTGTGAAATACACCTATACTTGTGAGACAAGGTCAGCTGTCATAAGAGGTAAAACGGGAGGTCACTGCAGAGTGTAACTCAAGTGTTGTACAAATGAATCACCTTCATCACATCACACCGCTATCAAATACATGTTGAATTTAACAGCATTTCAAGAGAGATTGTAGTCCAATTACTGTACAATTTCGAGGAAAATGTTGTAATTTTTTCTGCATATTCATTATGTACGAATTTTGCTGCATGGCCAAGACGGCCTTGATGCTCAGTGGTTGTGAATGAAACTCAAAATCAGTACAAAATGCAAAATTAATTTATTAATTAATCATCTTAAAAAATGTACTAATGCAAACAGATACATACGTAAGTGGAGACTATATAAGTACATGTCGATACATACACGCACACCCATGTTTAATGCTTGCACAGAGAGAACTAACATGGACATTGCATGCATGTACCTATACAGCACCAGAAAAACACACTCGCTCAAGTTAAAAAAGGTGAAAGAGAGAGTGAAGATATGAGCAAAAGATTGAAGAAAGAAAGAAAGAAAGAAAGAAAGTAAGAGAAAGAAAGAGAAAAAACAAAGAATGACAGCTTGAATGAGAGGACAAATACAGGAGGAGAGTGGAAAAAAAAAAAGAGCTGAGAGACGGAAGGTGTGATGATGGAAAATTACATCCATCAACCTGAGTCCTGCCTCACCTTGTCACTCAATCAAGATGTGTGGGTGTGTGTGTGTGAGTGTGTGTGTGTGTGTGTGTGTGTGCACATATCTCTATCTGGGTGTGTTTGTTTAGCCTCACTAACAGCACTAATTGCATATGAACCAAAAGGGCTGTCAAGGTCCCTTCATGAGGTGACAACATACACACTGGCACAACATACACATTGGCAGACAGACAGACAGAGAGGCATAGAGAAAGAGAGACAGACACACACGCACGCGCACGCGCGCGCACACACACACACACACACACACACACACACACACACACACACACACACACACACACACACACACACAAACACACACACACACACACACAACACACACACAAATACTCCAACTCAAGGACACAGAATCAGCCGAAGAGTCACACAAACAAACACACACGCGCACACTTTGGCAGGAATCGGGTGTTTGTGAGAAAATTTCAGTCGGTGACAGTGTGTGTGTGTGTGTGTGTGCACGCGCATGTGAAGGTTTTAGAGAGTATGTATTTATGAGCTACTTGCTTGGACTTCCTTACAGCTGCTTTTCAATTTAAAAGGCACTGCTCATAAATCTAATAATACAGCCTGCATATTAACATAGGGCAAGACAGGAGAGGGTGTTGGAGGATGCTGCACACGTGTGTGTATTTGTGTGTGTGAGAGTCTGAGAGCGCGTGTTGCTGCCTGTTTACTTCTTGAGAGAACCCCATCCTTTCTTTATAGTTTACCACTAAACACGGTCATTTTAACCAAATAAATTAACAAATTGAGGTGGTACTCAAAACGTTCATGAGGAAGCTTGTGACCGGACCAGCCAGGAAAATCTGTCCACATAAAGTGAGTGAGCACTCTTTGCTCCCTCCACAACTACTATCTATTTGCCCTTGAGTGAGGTACTTAAATCCCCATTTACTACAGTGGAGTTGTTCAGCAGCCATCAGGATAACAGTGAGGTTACAGGGCAGCTGTGAGGTGTGAATGTGCGTAACTGTATGGATGTGAAGTAAAGGCTGACTGAAGAGTATCAGAGCTCAGTCCTTCCCTGGGTAAAGGTTGAAAAAAATCCAGGTGCAAGTTTGAAACAGAGTATATACAGTGTTCAGCAATTTAACTTTGGTTTGTAGGTGACTTATTTGCATCACTGCAAAAATGACAGAAAGAAGGAAGGCATAGCAGCTCTGGAGGACAAAAAAAAACCCCTGAAATCTAAGATTGTAAATCAAGTTGACGTGTAAGAATTAGAATAGATAGAATGGACAAATAACAGTGATGTGTCACATTTTACATTAGCAGTAATACCAAAGGTTTTCTTTATTTTACTTCTGGATATTTGCCTGCTCTTTTGTGTGTACTGCCTTAAAAATTGTCCATAATACTGCAGATAAGAAAAATTACGAGACAGAAGACTACTCACTGACTCCTTTGATAACACGAGTTGCTGTACCAACCAAAATTATCTGTGCTCTGTAGGAATAATCAGGCTGATTGTCATGAATCATTGATTAACCAAGTTGTTTGACTAAACTACCCTTGAATAACATTTCATATATCATGGTACATGCAACTAAATTAGAAAAACATGTGCCCTGTCCAAATGAACATCTTTGAATGATCATTGGGCTGGTACATAAAGGGCGACTGAACAAAACTGTTTGGTTACAGCATAGATATTAGTATTTGGTGACCCAACTTCTCTTGTGTTGCCAGTGTAAAACTACAATTTGTTTGAAAATAGCTCTGATATTGACCTCTCCAACAACATTTTCATAATTGTAACACTGAATTTATTTGACAACTGGACTTTCTGCATAACCTTGAAGAAATTTCACTACTCTGCAAAGAAGCTTCCTCACTGAGGTAACTTCTTGGATAAGACTATTTTGTCTTATTACACAGAAATGGTTGCCTTTAGCCACACTTCCACCCAAGGTAACTGGATCTTTTAGCCCAAGGGACTACTTTTCATGGATATAAAAGGTTCTTTTCGTCCATTGTTGTCTGCCTTTCCACTGCAGTGTAAAGACCCACAAAGATTAGGTAAATTATGCTGCTGATGTATGAAAAAGCGATGGCCATGTCTCAGCACTGCAGAAGAGATATGTAGGCAGTGCCTCTGTGTATGCCCCTCTGAACTTAATTTAGACCCTGGTCCCTCCAGTGAAAATGCAGTGAGTTCCTTAAAAGGTTCCTGGTCCCTGGGCAAAGGTCCTATGGTCTTTTCAAACATGGCTTTTGACTTACTGCTTGTAAATATACCATGACCTAAATGGCTGGAAACCTTCGGTGACACTAAGATTCTTTGGCTGCCATCTCAAGAGTGTCAAGGGAGATTCACAGAGGCAATTTCTATGCAGGCCAGTTCTAATGTGTCAGATAGTTAGCCTAGAACCACTAAAAAGAGAAGTAAACAATGTAGCAGTGTTCCCACATTCAACTGGACATCAAATTCAACCTCTTTGACTTTCAAGGTCTTGTTTTGTGAAATTCCCCAAAAAAGGACTCAAAATTGGTCTGTTGCGGGGTAAAACATGACATTGATCATAGTTAGACATTGTAGAGGTCTCATTTTTTATTCAAGAGCTTAGAAAGTCAAGAAAGCCCTTGGTGGAATTATTTTAACACTACCGATACATCAACATAAATCTCACAGGGATTTCCTCAAGTTGTGAGGCATTCAGAGATGAGGTACACTGATGGATTTGGGTGCTGTATTTTAATTTTGTATAAGGTACTTACAAGGTCACCCATTCATTTCCAAAAATTTATTCATTCCTGTCTATGGCAGTGTTTTATTTGTCTTCTCAAACTCACAAACTTCAAAGAATTGTCAAGGCTTGTGCAAACCCCAGTGTAATGCCATATTATAATGTGATATTCAATTGACCCCAGTAGGAAAAGTCTCTTTTTGCATTATCCCCTTGTACAGGAAGGCCACAGTGCGGGGTCAGCAATACCCCAGAGGCTGTTATGGATTCAGTGTCTCGCCCAAGGACACTTTAGTGGAGTGCATGCTTGATGACAGGGGGCCCTGAACCCAGTTTATCTGGATGAAAGTCAGTCTCTCTACTCCCTACGGAAGAGCAAAACACATTGTTCATAGAGTCAGGACAGTAAAACAAGAGTGAGCCCTCACAGGCTGATGTTGTTCTAACATCAGGGAAGCAGACCTGAAAGCAGCAATACTCACAGAGGACTGCAAGTGTAGCTGGTGGTAACATGGCACACGCCCTGTGTTTAGCACTTGCCCTCGGCCTGGCACAAAGCCCTCAACAGCAAAATGTAACCATGCGAGTTGTCTTATCCAATCAACTTCATGAGGAAAGATCCATGTCAAATGGTGAAGCGGGACTATTTCAACATGTTACACGCTTGAACTGAACTTGCCACCTTGAGAAAGGAGACATTTCTCTAGAGTGCTGCTGGCATGACAGTCCATTTAAAAAAAATCCCTTGTTGAATGCTTTTACATTGTTATACCAAATATGTTCAATCTATGATGTACAATACCTTCCAGGAGTTACTCTCTGATGAAGTGTTGTTATTTACATTTGTGATTAACCAAATTGCCTTTACTTTGACTTCAGTTAGTCTTAAAAAACTTAGAGAATTTTCCCAAATGTATTGCTTTCATTTCATGTACCTGGAGAGAAAATTAGAAAAGTAATGCCACCCACTCAACACACAATGCGTCTTGTGGCACACAAGACGCACCCAGCATTATCAGTCTATCGTCAGTGTCCCTTATTTAATGGCTTTCACCCAACATGACTGTGAAACGCTGGTGCAACATGATGAGCACAAAAAAAGCCCTTGTTCTTTTATTCTGAGGGAATGATGCTGAAACCTGTTGTCTACCATTAAGGTTGAATGCCTTTCACTGCAGTTGTGTTGCTAATATCTGAACATAGCACCAGTTGGTCTATGATCCAGGAATGCAGGGCAAATCATGAAATCCCTGTAAACTGTATTTAAGTAGGTAAGGGTAAAGCTTTCCTCAAAGTTGCTGAGTTTTTCAAAACTTGAGTCAAACTTGTTAAATGAGATGACCTTGGGCTACTCTAGGAAGTGGTCAATGTCTTGGCTTGAGGGTATTTCCTATGAAGGGCCGCAGTGTAAATGGCACAAAACTGCCCATAGCACCATTGGAGGATACAGGTGTGCCACACACACACACACACACCCAATAAAGCCATCCAAGATATCGGTGGCTTAATACTGTAGACCAGTACTGGCATTTCAAGGATATAGTGGTTGGCAGCGTTTGCTCTACTGATAACACACTGGAAAAATAAGTAATTCTGGCAGGTTGACTCAGATATTTTTCAGACAGATTCAATGTCGATCCATGTGGAGAACAAATGGAATCAAAATCTTGTTATACATGTGAGTTTTAATTCCACTTGAAAATTCGGTACAGAGAGGGGCAATGATTAAGAACTACACTGAATGCCAATGAGACTACAAAAATAAATAATTATCAGTGGACACACCAGACATAAATACTGTAATTCTCATCCCCAATGGTCAGTAGCAGATGCAAAATTCATGCGTCTGCCCTGAAAAACAATCTATGTAGTCCACTATGAATCTGTGATGTGTGAGATCATATTCAGTGTTAGCACTGTCGTGAGCACTGCGATGGATTCAATTACACTCACTGCTGTGATGCAATGCAATGCACACATACACATACACACAAACACTCAACGGTGCCTATCCTATTCATTCTGAGTCTATGGTTTAAGGCTATTTCTCAGGCAGAATTGCAATGCTAGTGGTGTCATTCTTACTGTAGCACCACAGGAGAATTCAATACTCATCATCACCGTGATGCCCTCTAGGAAACTCAGCATTGCCCAAGGGGACAGGGAAAGGCACAAAAAATGCACACAAAAACAGGCGCACACACACACACACACGAGCTATGAAGGCATAGACTTGAACATACATAGACCTAGACTCACATGCACACACACACATCCAAGCATGACCATAGACACACAGCATATTCTGTGTTGCCCAAAGGGACATAGAGGCAATCTTTCTTGGTATTACACCTCCATGAACACCTGAAAAGCTCTACCACGGCTCTCGAATTTCCCCCTCTCTCTCTCTTTTCTTTCCTTTTCATCTCCCCTTTACTTTTCCCTTGGTTCTCTCTTGCACGTCATTCACTCTCTACTTCTATAATGATGGGCACTGATCATCTCTCTGTGTTTCAGCGTCTCTCTCTCTCTGTCTTCTCTTGCCGCCTCCTTCTCTCTAATCTCTCCTTTTTTGTTCTCCAGGATAGGTGTGCGACCCCGTCTGTCAGATCTCTTGGCTGAGCAACTACAGTGGCTATAGTCCATTATGGCACACAGGGGGAAATACAGCCTCTCTCTCCTCCACACACACCTTTTTTCCTATTTCCATCTATCTCTCATTCTCACTTTTTTACAAAACCACCTGCCTCTTTCCTGAAACATACATTCCCCAACACCCACTTGTCCCCTTTCCCCTTCCCTCTGGTATTAGCTAGAGGTCACTCTATTAGCCTGGCGGTCACTCAGCCTGCTCATGGCACGGACACACATGACTGCTTACCTCATATTAAGAGTACACGGAAAGTCAATCAGCTGACCTCCCAGACAGTCAGTCACTCAGGTGTTTAGTCATTTAGTCAGTCAGTCAGTCAGTCAGTCAGTCAGCCAGCAGATCCGTAGGACACACTTGGTTGGTCAATCAGCCAGCAAGCCAATAAGACATCCCGTCAGTCAGCAAGACTGCCGATCAGATGGTCAGTCAACCAGTCAGCCGAAGTCAGTCAAGACAGTCAATATGACAGACAGTGCGAGCCAGTCAGCGTTTCAGTCCATTAGTAATGCAGTCAGGCAGCTGATGCTACAGTCAACTAATTAGTTACCCAGTCAGTTGTACAATTGTGGTTAGAGAGACAAAAGAAAATGCAAAGTGACTATCTGCGGGATGGAGATTTTAATACTTGATTTAATTCATGCATTGTTTCAAAGCATGCAAATTCAAAATATAATAACAAGTCAGCAGTGACCATGACATGCCTCACTAATGATGCAAGTCACCCTGCGTGTAAATGGAACTGCTTTTTGTTTTGTTTTGTGTTGTTTTGTATTTGTTGTGTATGGTGTCTGAGACATCATTGTTTGAAGCTTGGTGACTTTTTGGCCTGTTGGTGGCGCTGTGGTTCATTCTGTTTCATTTTGTAAAAAGCCAGATGTCAGTATAAAGCTACATATACTCTCCCAGGATGCATTAAAATCTGTCCAGCGGTGTCTGAGACATTGGTGCTTGAAGCTTGGGGACTTTTTGGTCTGTTGGTGGCGCTGTAGTGGCCCAATCAATTGCATTTGTAGATGCTGGACATCAAAGTAAAAACAGGAACTGAGCCCCAGGGTTGAAATCCCCCAATCCCCCAAATTTCATCCAAAACAGGCCAGCAGAGGCTCAGAAATCATGTGTGATAGATGGAGAGTCAAAGCCTAATCCGCAGTCTTTTCTCCTGATCTTCAGTAGTGTTGAACAGGTATTTTATAGGTGTTTTACAGGTTTTATAGGTAGACACTGAAAATTGTGACATCAATTGTGGTGTTTAGAATGTTAGCTGGTAATCATGCCAATTTGCTGCAGCACCTACAAGTCACAACAATTTACAAACAGCATTTATGAAATCATTCATAAAAAGCTCAACAATCCAGTCTTCTTCTCACACCTTTTTTTACCCAGAGATCGCTAACTTAGAAAACCCCTTCACCTAATTCAATTACACAGTGTGACTCTCAGGAGCTGCCCGGTTCAGCTACAGTACAGCTCCACAGGAGCTGCTGGAGGTTACGTCTCTCGGTCCAGGGCACCACAACAGTGGTTTCTGGGCAGAAGTGTTACTTACATACACTTGCCAAGTTCAGAACTGGGCTGGGGTATTATGGCCACAAAGCAACATCTCCTGACTTTGATAATTCAAACTCCTGAGCCAAAGGAATTTTACAGCTACTTTCCAAATCTCATATCAGGATTAAAATACACACCAAAAACTTCATGGAGCAGGTGTGCAAGAAAAATCACACCAAACCAAAACACTTGATTATCAGTTAAGAAATTAAAGCCCACTGATTTTGTTTGGTGCTTATTTTGACATATTAAGTAATTAAGTTAATGATAAAAGTTTCATTACTGAGTAATGAGTGTGAGTGTGAAGAATATGTTTGAAATGAAATACTATTTTAAATTTGGGGAAAAAGAACAAAAAAAATAAACATAAAAAACAAACCACTACCCAGACAATTTGCCAAGCTGCTTATCATCTTCCTCAAGGTGACAGCAATCTAACTGCTTCCTCAGGTGCAAAGAAATGATTAGGGAACTCCCTCTAATTTAACTGCATTAGACCGAATCGAAACTGTGGTTCCAAATATTAACTTCACTTGGACTTTATTTCCTATGTTGCTAAGGTAATAGATACAACAAACAGCATGGCTGCAGAGGCGGCAGACATGACTGACTGATTGATTAAGCAAATCAATGAAGGGCCTGTACCTTAGATAGAAGCTGAGAATAACAGAAAAAATATTTTGCTCTGTTTGAAGTAATGCCCTTGATTGATTTTCAAAAAGGACCCTGCAGATCCAAATGGCTGACGAGGTTGTTAATTATCTACCTCAAGGCATCAACAAGCTTACAAATTCCCTACAAATGTATATTCATTAATTAAGGAAAAGCTATTTTAAATGCAGAACTGTGCCACTGCACTGGCTTTGAAAAGCTGTTTTTATTTAATTTGTTATTTAGCCAGTTGTGTACTTGTTAATTTGCACAAATGAATAAGAGAAAATTAAAAAAAAAAACAAAAAAAACACACAAACAAGTGTAACTAATAAAGTTATAGTTGGATTCTGCAGGTGAGATGAAAAGCCTAGAGGGGCCTATTAGTGTCTCATCTTAAAATTAATAATGAAGTAGCATCATTAAAATAAAGAGAAATAACACAAATACTGATCGAAATGATCTATATACAAGCACGACATGTATACATTATCACACAAAGAGAGCAAGCAGAAATAAACGTTTACTTAAGTTCTTAAACTATGTATCAAGACTTCAAACAAGATGCAAAGCAGGGACAGGTGGGTCTATAACTTTTCATTATAGGCAGTTTCAAATAAATAAATAAAACACTATCCAGATATATTCACTCTTAAAATGTTCAGTAAGGAGGTCACAACAACAAATTTTGTGAGTTGAGCGTCAACTCTGAAATGTAGATTATGTGCTGTGATCATGAAAAGTAGGCTTATCATTATGATTAAGATTATGTTAAGTCATGTGATAATATACCATTTTCATATGTGCAGTGCAGAGCAAACAGTTACGTTTGATCAAGTAAAACAACTTTGGCTGAAGTAAGGATTAATCCTGGGCAACTAAAACAGCTTTGGTTAGAGTTAAAAGCAGAATGAGTAGGATTTTCGCAAAAATAAATAAATAAATAAATAAATAAATAAATAAATAATAATAATAATAATAATGTCTAGCCTCATCCTTCTCAGTCATCACCTGCAGTGTGTGTTGGTGTGTGTATCTGCAGAGATCCTGCACTAAGTCTGGGTTTTCTTGTTTTTGCTGTGCTCTGGACTTTTCTGGGTGTCAGCCTTTGGGCAGCGGCTGTGAAGCTCCCAGCCAATCACAGCGTGCAGTGGCAGATTGATACCATGAATTCCAATAGGAAGCTATGGAAATTGTGGACGCAGACTGTGGGAAAAGGGAAGTATAGCAAGGTGAAACACCAAGCGGACAAAGCTTGTTCCACAACAGGGTTAGGTATGTAACAGGCATCTAAATCAAGCTGGTTAAGGTTTAAGTAAGGTTTTGGTCTTGATTAAGTCAGAGCAAGTTTCTCTTGAAGTTCGCCCAAAGCAGAAAACAGAAGTTGGAAACTGAACCCGGGCCTTTTAAGTTGAAGACAGATGTATCTGCATCCACTGCACTATTTCAATGTCATACTACTGTATTTTTGTAGTCATGTCTCCTCCACATAAACCTTTAATAGTGGGCAAAGTTACCAAATTTCTCTCCCTCCTCATGACCTATCTGAATCTTCAAGCACCTCATTTGCACTGTAAAACTTTCTGCTCATTTAACAAAAATTGATGAGACAAGGCTGGTCCTAACCTCACCCTGCAATGTTGGACTTCCAATTTTTCCACTCTCTTTTTGAAGCAGAGAGGCTTTTGTTTTTTGTCTGATATTAAAATATTGGGGGGAAAAAAATGAAAATCAAACATCAATACCCCAGGACAGCATTAAACATTAAGGCACTGAAATACATAATTTAAATTTAATTCTCTTTGGATGCTGAAATCAATTTGCAACAGAGTACTGTAACTTCCCAGGAGGGAGTTACTGAATATATGTCTTGAGGTCTGATTTTCCTGGAGAATTTCTCTGTGTAACATGAGGCCAAGTATCTAGTCATCCTCTCACTGGAGTCTGCGCTCGAGAAAGAACAGGTCGAACTAGATTCTCGAGTGTAAACTGATGTGAAATGCATGATGAACTTATTATTAAACACAAAACTGTATTGTCCCGAGAGTGAAAACAAAGTTTATTCGGCTGAAATGATTTACAATTTAGAACAAAAATGTCAAATGAAAACGACATGCCTGAAACTTAATCCCCAAAGTGAGGAAATGAAGAAAAGAACGCCTAGCGCCTAGCTAACTCCCGAGAGTGAAACATTTTCTGCAGCTGTGAGTGTGAAGAAATTACATTACTTAAACTCTATCCAAAAATCTGAGGGATGTGGGGGTGGAAGGGGTGCAATTTGTCCCTATGGTCAAAAAAAAAAAAAGTAGTCCAGAATTCAGTGAGGTGGTAAAAAATTTGGATTGGGGCATGACTTCTGTCTCAAATTAAAGATCTAAGATAATATTTTAGTGTGTATTCCCTGGAGTGAAAACAACTTGTAAATATAAAAAGGTTTTAAGAATTTGATCATCTATTTTGAGTCACCTGAGAACAGTGAGGTTTTTAAAAGTTTTACAAGTTAGGGTTCCAGTGTGGGACACAGGAAAAGTCCATTCAATCGGCAAACCAACTCAATAAATGAAATCTATTAAGGAAAGCACACTGCTCATTTTCTCTCTAAAACTTCCCCTTTTCTAGTGACAGTATCAGTTGTGCTCACAATTTTGTATAGTATTCCCATTTGAGCATCATATTTTCACATTTCAAAATGCACCAATGATTTTTTTTTTTTTAAGTTTCTGCAGAGCATTCAGATTTTTAATTCATGCCGCATTCAAAAGACAGCTTTCAAATTAAAACAGGGCATGCTCATTGTTAACATAATGGATATAATTAAGTTATGAAGCACAGAGTAAATGCTTGAAATATATATTCAATATTCAATGACCCCCCATCCTGTGACTTTATCACTAACTCAGAGCCTCTGGAAAGTAAAAAATCCATTTCGATTGACTTTCTAAAGGTCATGTGATTAGGCAGTTAATGGGAAGATATCTATCTTTATGGCCTGTCACATGAACGCATGACATCAGCACATTACACACAAACACACAGGGGCGCATGGAGAAGACACACACACAATAGGGCACATGCATTCTCCCTCTCTTTCACACACACACACACACACACACAGAAATGAATGCCCACACAGTGACGCTGCCTTCATGTGCTGAGATACAGCTACTTTCTGTCCTCAAATTGCATTTGACCTCATTCTAGCAAGGAGCCTCAACACACACACACACACACACCATTTCTCTCTCTACGCATGTAGATACACACATTCACTCTCCATCATATATTTCCCTCTTTCTTTCTAGAGGGAGACTCTGTGTGTGGTAGATAATGGTGAATTATGGGTTTCTATAGCACACACACACACACACACACACACACACACACACACACACACACACACACACACACACACACACACAGAAACAGTATATACAGGATAAAGTACATGTTTAAATGCCTGTGTGCATGTGTGTGTCAGCATCTTTATCTGTGCGAGTGCATTTGTTTTTTAGATAAGGCTGAGTTATGTGTGTCTGTGGAGCAGCAGCACAGTCTGTTAGCTAAGGGTTTAATTAGCCGTCACACAAAAACCAGTGGTGGGGAACACAAGCGTGTGAGTGAGCAAGAATGTAGCTCTCTCTCTCTCTCTCTCTCTCTCTGTGTGTGTGTGTGTTTAAAAAGTTGGGAAAATCTGTTTTTATATGATTTTCAAAGGGGGTTTTGCTGTCTTTGTGTGTTTTTAATCATGCATGGTGTTCTGCTTGCCTGTGTGACAGCGCGTGTGTGTGTGTGTGTGTGTCTGTGCTCAAGAGTGATTGCCTGTGCAACTGTACATGTGCTGGTATGCCGGCCCGTGTGTGTGTGTGTGTGTGTGTGTGTGTGTGCGTATGTGTGTGGCTGTGTGCTTAAGCGTATGTTCTTGTGTATGCATGTGTTTTAAAATGGGTGTGTGTGTGTATGTGTATGCATGTGTGTGTGGTGTTTGTGTGTGTGTGTGTGTGTGTGTGAGTCAGTGAGTGAGAGAGAGAAGGGGAGCCGATTTAGCTGGTTCTCTCAGGGCAATCTCCTGTAGCTATTAACAATCTGTCATATTTCAATTTTATTACATACATATCTGACTGTACCTCATATCTGGATAGTGTTTGTGTATGAGCGAGTGTGTATGTGTGTGTGTGTGTGTAGCTTCAATCCATCCAAGCAGCAAGAGAAACTAATGTGTCCTCTTGAGGTCTTTTTGGCAGATTTAATACAAAAATCCAATGTCAGAAATGAACTTTCTGACTCGTGTGTCAAGGACTGGTAAACTACCAGACAAGACTAATTCTTACTTGCCAAAAAAAAAATCGCTGAATTATGTCAACCTACCCGCTCTCAATGCTACTTCATGTCCTGAATCAGGCGCTGTGTGACAAATTAGATAAATGCACAGCAGCAGATTTAAAGTTATAAAGTAAAACTTGCTCCCTCGCTCATACAAGGGAATTTTTTTCTTTTTGTTTCTTTTTTAGTGGAATCACCTGCTATCTGTCACCATGTGGGAATAACAAAAAGGTTTAATCAATACATCACTGAGCACTGCTAGGAAAGGTGGTGAACAGCCACAGACCGGTAGAGTGAGCTTGACAAAATCTATTGAGAATAGATTAGAGAAGATCCAATGTAATGGCACGAAGTAACCCAACCTAAAGTGAACTTCGAGACGTGTGGAAAATGTTTTCATAGAACTATGTTGACATGAACATTGTTAACATTAAAGTTAGTTACTGAGTCTGTGAAATGTTTATTGTTCATTAGGGTAACATTAGTGTTAAGTAAATGTGACAATAGATCTTAATATATTGATCATTTGTGGTTTTGCAAAAAAAATTGTGCCAAATTAAAATTTTGTCTCAGCTAAGGTTAACATTGTCCATTTTAACCAATTCATACAATTGATAACCACCATTCGTAGCTCATTAAACGCCCAGTGCAGTATCTGGATACAGCACCTCAGGGTTACAAGGCTAACGTTAGCTAGCTAATATATTTTTTATTTCCCCATCACCCACCAAACAGCGTGCTTGAATAATGCTACACAGGTGGACATTAACTTTTAGCAAGTGTTGTCAGTGTAGCACAAGCGAAGCGAGGACAGGATCCATTTCTCTCTATTGAGAGATGCACGGTGTGTTGCAACACGGGCCGCTGTGCCTACTGTAAAATGACTTGTAAGCATTTACATGATGTATAAAATCATGTTGCAAATCACGTTTGCATTGCAGTTCAACAGGAAGGTAAGTGTGCAAATTAATTTCCAAGTCTCTTTATCCAGTGCAATTATACTGTCACACACGCACGCACGCACGCACACACACACACACACACACACACTCCACACCAAGGTCTGCAGAAAGATTACATCTCCACCAGTAAGTCAGGGTGACTTGCACACACTGCAGCATTCAAACAAATAAAAGGAACTTGTGGAATTCAAATAAATAAAAGGAACTTGTGCATTCACACTCACAGAAAACACAGGCAAAGGGTAACTGATATTTCAGCCAAATGGCACTTATCATGTGCCAATGCAGTGATGCCAAAAATGGCATATTTGCTGTTGATAAATCATTTTTTCAAGCCATGCGCTCCTGTATATATATTGAGAAAATAACATGGGATACAAACCAAAAATAATCTGAATGGGATAAATGCAACACAAATTTGCAGTCAGGAGTGGAATTGTTCCTTATGAGTGCATGCATGTCAAATCACTGCTCTTCTGGCCCCGCTCAGACACCACACCCATCATTTTGGATGAGGAAGTGCTGTCAGAAATGGTTGCTGTCAAAATATTTAGGGAGTCACAGAAGCAGAGCTGCTTAAACCACCAAAAAGCAGCTGCTGATACAGGTGCTCCACTTTCTGTTGTGGTGACTGTTGGAGGCCCTCCTTCCAAAAAATACTTATATATAAGAGCCAAAGGTATCATACCACAGCAGAGTGAGCAGGGTAATAGCAGCATGTCATTTGAAAAAGAAGTCCTGGCACTGCCCATCTGCCAAAGCGAGACAATCATATCTCCATAAAACAATTGCTAAGTGGTATCTTTTTCAACATCTGTTCAGGACCACAGAGAGTGATGCCAGGCCAGATCCAGTTGCGATTAATCAAGATGCACAAGATCAAGACTGCAATGCAAGACCAAGTGGCAGACCAGTATATCCTCCCAATGATGCCGGCATACCTGATGCCAAAAGAAACATCATGTGTGGATTGTGCTGGGCACCTCAGTGAGCAAGTGCTCTACACAGCACATGTCAAACTGACATATACTGGTGTTGTAGATAGTAAAGACAAAGCAAAAGTTCAGTCAGTGTTGTACAGCAGGCCCACAGTGAACGAGCTAGATATAATATGATTGATATCGATTAATAAGAACACTTAATTGCACCTTTTCTTACCCCTCTCTTTTTTTAGGACTTACTGCATACCACAGGGCATGCCTTGACTGTGGGCTGATGTACCGATATCAAGAATAAAGTGATGGAATTGACAATTTCAATGACCATATTCTCATCATATTTTCTTAATACCATGGTTGACTTTACAAGTACTGGAGGGTCCACGAGCAAACTTTGACAGCAATGTCGATGTCAAACAATTTTGGGTGTGACCTCTGAAATCATTTGCAGTGGCTTATAAACAAAGGTGTGTCTTTTTACTCAAAGTAGGAAGTATAAGGCATACATACTGTATATTCCATGCAAGACTGCAAATTACTGGAATGAGTTTCCATCTTAATAGCTCTGTTCCATCTTATTAGCACAGCTAACTATCAATCAGTCAGCATTCTCAATTCAATATACCTTCAGTCCCCAAAGCATATCACGGTGGATTCGTACATGGCATCTACGCATTAACGTAAAAGTCAACCCGTCGAAACATCGACGTCATTAACTGACCTGGCATCGTTAATGCCCTAATGGCATCTAGTTACTAACATTTCTGCTCCTGTGTCTACTCAGTTGTCAGTCACAGCTGCTATGAACATGGTTTGGCCAAAAACATATTTTTGAAATGAATCATTTCTTTTAAATTTCAAGGCAGTTAACAGAACCGCTTTGTGGCTTCATCAAGTTACAACAACTGGGCACCTTGGATTGGACCGAAAACCAGAGAGGGGGCCACTGTTTTAAACACAGAACATGAAAAGCTTCACACACTAAGGCAGGCTGCTGAAATGGCCCTTATACAAATGACAAAAGACAGGCTCAAAGATGCACTAATTAATCTCAGGGTAAAGGCTGGTTACAAAGATTGTTCACAATCACTGTGGCGTGAATTCAGCAAAATATTATTATTGAATTTTTCCCATGTTGAAATAATAGGTGGCCATCGTTTGACAAGTATGCATGCAATGCAGCCTGGACCCAAAAAGGCTCAAAGATGGACCTTGTCCTAAGACTCTGGAAGGAAATGGGGAACATGGCGAAGTTCTGGGGAGTTTCAGGTAAGATGTCTTTCACTGAACAGATGCATCTAGTTACCATACAGTGACGAAAGGATGAATGTAATGTTTGTAGTGTAAGATGTTATAGCAATTTGAAAGCGTTCAGTATAGGTCAGCATTTGTCACAGGACCTAAATGAAGGGACTATACTGAATAATGCATGGTGTAGCATACAGACTGATCTGTGGCAGTTATATAATGTAGTAAGTTGTCCAGTATAATTACCTAAAGAATGTATTTTCCATAGGAGGTTGAGCAACTGTTATGTGTCCCTGTATAGTGATCTACTCAATAAAATTTCATGTAAGAGCAGAGAGTCCCAGAGACTGTGCTGATATTTTGCTTAGCTGGGAGATAAACAAAATATCCAAACATTTCTATTCATGACATTGCGACGGGATTGGCAACACATACCAACTTGAGGGAGCCTGAAAGTTTGCCATTTAGTCCACATGAGGGACGGCTGGCTAAAGCAACCGTGGACAGTTGGCTGCTGAGGGAAGGCTAAAGGTCAGTTTACCATAGTTTAAAAGCTAGAAATTTGATACTGATGCAAACTGCCACCCGACCACTGGATCATCTGATCATAACACTGTACGATGTTTTCCATGAGCAGAATGCTAAGGATACTGGAGACACCCTTCAGAGGACTGCACTTGTCCCAGAACTGGCCGGCTGGGTCAACAGCCAGTGTGCTGGGCAATTATTTGCCGACATGAGAAAGAACAATGATTTTATGAATACCCTCACGCCATCTGAACCCATCTTTATAATGTGGAACATAATGCACCATTCATTCATTCATTCATTCATTCATCTTCTAAACCGCTTTTCCTCACTAGGGTCGCGGGGGGGTGCTGGAGCCTATCCCAGCGCTCATAGGGCGAAGGCAGTGAAACACCCTGGACAGGTCGCCAGTCCATCACAGGGCAGACAGACAAACACAGACATTCACACACACAGTCACACCTAGGGGCAATTTAGCTTCTCCAATTCACCTGACCTGCATGTCTTTGGACGGTGGGAGGAAACCGGAGTGCCCGGAGGAAACCCACGCAGACACGGGGAGAACATGCAAACTCCACACAGAAAGGACCTTGGGTGGGAATCGAACCCAGGACCTTCTTATTGTGAGGCGACAGTGCTAACCACTGCACCACCGTGCGGCCCCATAATGCACCATTGTAATACAAAATATCATCAGTATTATTCAAGTGATTTATAAGTTTTGTTATGTTCTTCTTTTAAAGAAAAGGGCCCAGCAGCACAGTCAGCAGAGACACTAAAAGGCAGTAAAAATAATTTTATTGCCACACAAATATGGATCTTCTCCTCAGACTGTCTGATAACAAGAAGCCATTTCGAGTATGTCTAGGTGATTTAAATAAATAAATAAATAACATACATGTAAGGGAGCTTTGCTCAAAATTGGTTACTTGGTTGCTGAACCTTTGCACATCACAATAAATAATTCTCTTTTTTTCCCCCATTAGGTTTAATTACAATCTGACGAAGGCCTTACTTTAATATTAAAAGCCAGTGGGTGGCATTTGACTAGATCCAGATTTGCATTAATGAGAGGGCTGGCATGCAATTAAGTACACAGGGGTGGAGCTTCATTAGATTCAGAGAGGTGGGGGTGGACTCGATCAGCTCAGCCCTCAGTTGTTCAGGACATTCTAATATTTTTTATTTAAGAGAGTGACAAGTCACTGTGTTGAGTAAACCCTATTGATTTATCAATCAAACACTAATTTTACCAGGAATTGATTCTTAGTGGAGAAATGTCAATATTCCGATGAACCAAATAACCTGAGGTGATTCCTGCCATGTCTGAATACACAGTCCCTTCAATACAACAACATAACAAATTGGAATAAGATAAATGAGATTTCATCTGTTTTTTTCTCTAGTAGAAAGACCCAACATCCTTTCATGTGTGGAAACAGCACTACATCAAGCTGCTATGCTATATCATATTTCAGCCAGGAACTGACCTGATACCCAACAACATTATCCACTATCCATTATCAGTATCAACAACACAACAATGGAAAAGATTTTTACAACATGACAAGTGTGCACATAACCCAGTACTCTCTGAAGATACACTTAATTTTTTTTTTCACCAGCTGTTCATTGTTGAAAATAAAAGGACCATCTGCTTCTGTTTCCAACAAACACACTGATCAGGAGTTTCCAGAGGAGAGCTACGATCCTTTGATTGAGTTCACCTGTTAACTCCACTTCAGTAATGAAGCAAATACGGATGATGGTGGGGAGAAAAGTTAGGTATGTGTTGTAAACTTTGAGAAAATTCAGGCACAGACTGAGGAACATTTTGGATGTAGCTCAGTTTAGCTGTAACCTTTATTTGTACAGAATTCGTCAAAACAGTTGTGTTTTACAATACGAATAAAAAAGTGATCTGTAATATGTGAACAATAAAGAAGAAAACAAATCAAGTACAAATGCCCACATAGTAATTACAATAATAAAAATAAAATACAAACCATCTCAGGCTAGGCAGCAGTCCAAAGTGATCCATAAAATCTTAAACTCAACTGTATACTGCAAGTGGGGGCCAGTGAAGTCAAGCTAAAGTGGGGTTAATATGTTGTGTTCCTGTCAGGAGTCTGGCTGCAGCATTTTGGACTGACTGTACTTTGCCGGGTCTGGCAGGTAAACAGAGAGTTACTGTGCCGCATTCCTGCGCAAAGCTCTAATTTTGGAAAGTCAGTTGTCAAAAACACAACTGTACTGTCTCTGCATGTTTGTCCAGACTTAGAAAAGAACTGCCAGACTGCTGCAGTCTGAGAATTAGCATTGGAGGTACTGACGAATAGCATGCAAAACATTAGGGCCATAGTACTAATGCCAGAAGCACATTACACAACCAAATGTTGCAGGACATTTCACATCACCAAGTTACCAAGCTACTGAATTGCATCTTGCATCAAAAGAGTGCACACACTTCAGGATGAGGCAATGATGTTAGATTGCACATCACAAGACTCAACGACAAGGGACTGCATGGTCTCTAAAGGACTGGACTTCAAATGGTGTTGACAAAAAATTGAAGTCAAAGGATTCACAGGATTAGATCCAGTAAGAGTAAAAGCCAAATGGGTCATTAGCCTTGGTCATAAGTGTAGTCATGTGCATGTTAACTACTATAGAGACAACAGCAATAATGGATCAAGTGGCCACTATTTGCGTTTGCACATGCAGATGGAAAGAAGACTGAGGTTTGGGCGAACACATGGTTGATTCAGTTGGACTTACAGAGAGCTGGAAGTGAGACAGTTTCTACATTATACGTTGCAATTATACCCACTCTATTTGTCTGCTTGGTAGCACTCTAAAAACAACTTTGTTCATGTTTCATCTTCTTTTTTATTATCATTATTATTATTCTCAAGTTTCTAAATCTTTTAAACAGAGCCAAAAAAGGCTCAATGTTTCAGTATACAGCCAGTGCAAAAATCTTTGAAGTTTCAGCAATCCACTGACTTACAAGTGAAAAGTATCAAAAGATTAAAAAGAATAATAAAAAGAATAAAGATGGACAAAGATGCTTCTAGAGTGCATCCAACTTCCTATGTGTGTGGACTCATCAACTGGAGCTGCACCCACTTTGCTTCTCATTCAGATTTTTTTTTTCTTCTGCAGTAGGGACGCTTCTCCTTTCAGCTTTCATCTGCTTCGTAGTAAACAGTGATGACACATCCACGCTGCAGTCTAATTGTCTCGTTGCACCACTCGCACTCCAAGAGCCTTGTGAAAAAACATCCAACATTTTTGAAAATGGTCCAGCCATCCCAGATGGTCCCAGGTGGCATCGTGAGACCGGGACGTGACACGCTGACTTTCTCGTGCTACGTAAGCAAGTGACGCATTTTCACTCCCATCGTGAAAATCTGTCTGGGACCAACTGGGACGCCCTCTGATTTAACCCCTTTGCGCACACTGGTCAGAAACTGCCAGTGACCATTACTTGTTCACAAAGATTCTTTTCAAAGGGACAATCCATTAAAAATCTGAGATGCGGTTTGTCCCTGCTTTAGGTGTGATTGATTGCTTCAGAAAAGATTTTGGCCCCAGGTTGTTGCTCCCACGACATTTGGTTGTAATAGTTTGTTTTGTTTAGTATTTCCAGAAAACTCTGATCAGACTGCTAAGCAAAATCAAATAACTTATTAGTTTGAAAACTTTATTTTCCCGACAGTATCACTCATTGAGGCTTTGGGCCATGCTAATTTCGTTTCATTGAGCTTTAATTAACACAACAAGGATTCAGCGTCCTCCAATGGCGCCACTTCGGAGACTAATTCTACCTCATTTGCTTTCCATAACTCTCAAACAAAATACAGCAGTCCAAGAGTGTTCAGTTTTGGGATCACAGTATGAATACGTCAAACTTACTTATAATATGCTGTGCTGATTGTATTTTCAGTACAGAAAGAGGTTCAGTTTTGCTTGTTAATATAGTGCTGTAATTTGATGGAAAATTATGCAATACAGCTCCATGGTCAAGAGAAATCCCTGTAACAAAAAATTTCCAACTTTGCAGCGAGTAAAACAAAAACAATAATAATAATGGTAATAAAAATAATAATAATTAAAAAAACAAATACATATTCAGATTGGCAGCCGTGCATTTTTGAAATTATACAATACATTCTGAATAACTTTTTCAGGCCCTGCGGTGATTAAACAAATATAGAGGAACATGCAAAGTTTCAACACAAGTAAAACAATAAAGCAAAAAACACCCATGTTGGAATGAAGAGGATTCCACGTGATGGCACCAATACGGCTTTAAGCCAACATAAGGATATGGCTCGCAGCCTTGCCTTTGATCATAGCCTACACAACTTCAAAGGCACAAAAACAAAATGTAATTTAATGTTCAATGGAACACTTTTTTTGTTTTGTTTTGTTTTTTTTTTTTAAGGATGAGTGCACAAGTCCTACCTGAATTCACCTTGCATTGGCTTTCTTTTAGAGCCAAGGTGGAATAAACACATTTTAGGTTTTATGGGGTCAAATTAGAGATTTATTGCTGTAGGATTGCCCTGCAAAAGTCAGTGTCCACTTACTGTGCTGAAATGTGCACATGTAGCCTGTATGTGGCCCAGAGAAAAACTAATTCAATGAGCCACATAGTACCCACAACTAAAATACAACTGGAGTGCCAAGAGCAGCAGTTGGTGTTCAGGCTGCTCATCGGGACACATTTTGCCACATTGTTAATAAAGTGTGAACACCACAGCTTTTCTAATTCACAAACAAATCTTACATAAGGCAGAACAAACGCTCACACAAATAGTTCCCACTGTTTGTTCAGCTGCACTACTTAATTTTCGCATTTGTCTTTCTCTTTGCAGTTTGGAAAAAAAAAAAAAAAAAAAAAAAAAAAGATTCCTTGCAATTGTGGTTTGCTTGCTTAAGAGTATTGAAATACTTGGGAACATCTGTTTCCTGCAGTATGCTATTTGGAAAAGGCACATTTTGAAGTTTAAAAAAAACAACTAACAAAGAAGAAGAAGAAGAAAAATCCTCCCAAAAATCTTGTTAGATTATGCTTAAAACACAAGAAAATCACAACAAGAGAAAAGATGCCCAGCTGGTGATGCACATTTTCATTTTGAAGCGGGGGAGAAGCAATCAAATTCTATGTGGATAGTCGGGAAGCATTTTTAATGACAGGCCTAAATGAAATGTGGATATTTGGATACAACCTGCGAGGCAGAAGGGTGGCTGTTGGTCAAAATCCACTTCTACCAAAATGCTCCTAAAAAGACAGGGGAGGGAGAGATATGACAGCACAGTATGAGCTATATTTCCACCGCAAGCAGTGGCATGTACACCAACCCCACCTCGGTTTCATAAATTATGGGCCAAGACCCCAAAATGGTTCGCAGGCTTCCCTCTGGTGGGTCCCAACTTGACAAGAGGACTGACACATGTTAATGAGTCTGTCTGTCCTCAGAGGGTGGTGATAAATTCCTGATTTAGTTCCTGTGCAGGCCTATTTAGCTGACAGGCTGTTCAAGCAGAGAGATAATCGTGCAGACTTGTCTCAAAGCAAAATAATGAATAAAAATAAATAAAACAGACAACTAACTGCATAGGAACCTCAACCACTTAGGATAGTTTATAACTTGTCCTGCTTGTCCCAGGATTCAAACAGTGATAAGTCTGTCCTCTGTGAGTGAGTGTGTGTGTGTGTGTGTGTGTGTGTCTGGGAGGGGGACAAGGTAAAGAAAGTACGACGGTGAGAGAGGAACAGTGTGTATAAGGCATTTTGAATGAATGAATTCTGACTATGTAAGAGAGAGAGAGAGAGCCCAAATTTGTATTTAAGGGAATGTGAGACAGAGATAAAGAGATTCAATATAGATAAAATATTTTGAGAGTTTGTGTGTGTGTGTGTGTGTGTGTGTGGTACTGTCAGCAGTGAGGCAGCATTAGCTAGGGCAAGGGAAATGTCGGCTCATCCTTCAACATGACAACTGCAATCTCTCCTCCTCCCCTCTCTCTGCCTGTCTCTCTTTATCTGGTTAGCGCTCTCTCACTCTGTTTCTCTCTTTAGCACTCTCTCCCTTTTTTTCCCCCACTCTCCATTTCTCTGTAACCCTCTCTATTCCTCTTTCTGTCCCTCTCTTCATTCAGTCGGAGCCTCGGTCTCAAACACAAGGAAGCTTCCTATTTAGGTGCCATTTTTAGGTAGGAATTACACATTTTTAGGATGCAGGACCTGCTCGTTCAGATAGGACACATGTGAAGCTTCATTTTAAGGCGCCTTATTTTGGCCAATTTTGAAGAAAGCATACAGCGTTTCCTCATTGGAAAATGCATGCCAATATCAACAGAGGAACAGAAAAAGAACAAAATTTCTCCCACATCCGTTTTAAATGAATAGCAGACGGAAGTTTCTGCTGAAAGAGAAAGCTTTCCCAGATACAGACTTATGGTCGTGAAAAATAACACACATCTCACAATTTAAATATCCCTACTTTAAGTGACAGCTGCTATCATGTTAATTCATTTTGGACTGCTTGGTAAAACTGCTGCACTTATTGCACCTTATTGCCCCAGTTTTTGGAAAAGGACTTTCTGAAGATCAAATATTGTTGTATTTTTTTTTTCCTATAAAGAAAATCATATTATTTGACAAGAATAAGTCGATCAGTAAATGTCACTGCACTTTCTGATGCACTGCAATGTTTTGATTGTGTGTTCTTGATTGATCTCAAAAGTTTCTGTAAGTCAGCCTACCTTTACTTTACGGTACATTACAGTATGTTATGCTGTGGAAACCATGGAAATGGATAACACTATGCTGTATGGAAGTCTACTCTAGTCATGTGGCGTAGATGTATAGAACCTTCTGGACAAAATAGGTTCCTAATAAGTAATGTTCCTAATTAGGTGTCTAGGTGATAGGAAACTTCCTTGTAAATGATACACAGCCTGAGTCTCTCCTCCCTTTCTCCTTCTCTCTCCCCGTTTCCCACTTTCTATCTCTCTCTGCATCTCCCTCACTTTCTCCCTTTGTCTTTCTGTCTCCTCTCTCTGTGTCTCCCTCATTCCTCCACTTTCTCTCTGGGTTAATATAGACATCCATCTCTCTGGTGTGTCCACGATGGAAGGGGGGCTGGTTTTTGACGGGGTTGAGGGGCCTACTCAATCTTCTTCCAGTCGTGACTCAGACCATACAAATAGCTCG
This sequence comes from Myripristis murdjan, assembly GCF_902150065.1. Lineage (NCBI taxonomy): Eukaryota > Metazoa > Chordata > Actinopteri > Holocentriformes > Holocentridae > Myripristis > Myripristis murdjan. The sequence continues at coordinate 9,458,478 of NC_043998.1, forward strand.
CTCTCCGCCCCTTTCATTTCTTCTTCTTTTTCCTTCCTTCTAACCTTTCATCTCCTCGCCTCATCATTTACCACTACCATCCCCTCCTACTCTGCTTTCCATGCATCCTTTTTGTTTCTTCCCCTCTCCCCATCTGCTTCCCTTTTCTTGGCTCAGAGCTGGCAGCCCGCGCTACTCTCTGCAGATCATCACTTAGCCTGCACAGGGCTTGACTTAACTAATTAGAGTTAGCCAGTCTGTTGCTGAGTCAATGAGAAGTTACTGAATTATTTAACTAGTTGTTAATTATTCGTCACAGATTCACCAGCATATTTGCTCCAACCTGTGAGCTAGAGCAGATGCTGAATAATGAGCAAGACACTGGTCCCGCTCTGGTGTGGAGAGTGAGGGGGAAAGGGGTCTGTAAATTTGGTTGAGGGTGGTGCTAAAGGAAATAACAGGTGTATTTTATTAAAAAAAAAAAAAAAAAAAAAAAAAAATTAGGAGGTCCGGTTACTGAAAGTTCCTACCCAGCAAATGTCCAAGTCATCATATCTAACTTTTCTTGTGATTTGTAGGTCTATATGGATATAGTATTGAAGGTGCATATGTGCATCAGTGTGTGTATATATTGATAAAAAGTAATACAAGTACAATTAAAAACTAAGTATCTTTCCCAGCCATTCTTACCTTAGATATTATGTAACAGTAGCAATAAATAAATAAATAAATAAGCAGGCTTATTAAAAAAAAAAAAAAAAAAGTAGCAAAATGAGTTTCTAATTTTAAAAAAAGAAAAGAAAATACTGCTTTCTTCAATCTTCATCTGAACAACACTGGGTCTTCATCATGACCGCTTTTCAGTAAGTTCCTGTTGCAACACTGAGGTAACATTAGGCATGACAAAAACACAGCAGTTTTAATGGAAATTATTAATTTTGAACAAATACAAATTCATCTTTAACACAAGTCTGGCATTTTTTTTTCTTTTTTCTCAACATTTTCTTCTCTCTCTCACTCAATACAGGCCCTTCCTGCTGTACAGTCGCTTTGATTGGCCAGGATGGCTAGGTGATTTAAATAATGCATGGCATTGGACAAGAGCCAGAGATACAGTGGGCGAATCAAACCACAACACTATAAAAAGTTTGCAAACTGTTTTGTGGTCCAGGGGAACCACTGCTGGCTCTGTGCTTGGACCTGAGTCTGCTAATTGGTGATGCCTGTGTTATCAGGTTACCAAAACTGACAGGTTGAATAAAACACAAAGTGTGTTAGGATTCTTTTTTGTTGGTTGGTTGAATGTGGTTACAAATTTTTACATTAGTGTTTTGATGAAGATACATAACCACAACATTTTCCTTTGGTGTCTTATATGCCAGAGCATGAACATTTTTAGTTTATTTTCCTTACTCTTGTTTAGACTTTAAGATGAACTGCTCCAGATTCCACCTTCTGATGAGCAAAATTGTCCATGGAATTCCTACAGAGAGCAAAGACGCATTGATGGTGTGGTAAAATGTGCAATTTGTCATGTATATGTTTTTGTATTTGTCACCATTAGGTGTAGAGACCATCATGACTGAAAATCATGTGTTTTTTCCAGGGAGGGTTTAAAAAGTTACTTTCACATGTAACAGGGGGAGAAAGCCAATCAGTTTTTATTGATCCTGCCCCCGTTTGATTGACTCTTCAACTGTACCTGCTGTCCTGTTTCAGCAAATAACTGTTGAACTGTTAGCCTGGCACATCCAGGGTTATATCAGAAGACGAGGTCTAGCAAAATCTTCCATCTAAATATGAAACTTTAGTAAGTAATGGTGCTGGTCGTGGACTTTCTCACTTCAACTCTGCCACCACACGCTGCTGAAATGTAAGTTATGGGGTTCAAGATTAACCTTCAAGATTAAAAGTTAGTTCTACAGCAGTGTTAGCGGGGAATATACGATACTTCATGGGAATGCCCACTCAGTCCTGCTTGAATGGACTGCTGTAGAAAATACAGCATGAAAAAAAAATCGGTTTTAATGCAGTTATTGATTTTAAGTTCAGTATTCAAGATTAACACTAAATAATAAAATCCCTGTTTTTATCTGGGTTTACCATCCCTATCACTCCATCATGTTACTATCTCATCGAAAAGTGCATGAGGCTAACTAGATATTTGCCAACTTAACTGACAAAGTAAAGCCTCCTCATTCTCTTCTGACATTTAAAGTTTAGCTTGAGGGCAAAAGTTGTGAAGGAACTATAACTTAATAGTTTCAGTCTCCTCTATAATGTTAAGGCCTGATATGAAAGGCATATCTTATTGAATTATTTTTTTTAAAAAATGCCTAATGATGTAATTTAGTCTTTGACAGCTGTGGCAGAGACAGGCAAAAGGAGCACTTTGAGGTGGAGACACAGACAGAGTTCATGTCACATGTCTCCGTCCACTCCCACAAACAAAACATTCTCCCCCTTTTCCTCTGTGTTTTTCCAACCAAAGTGCCCATTGTTGTGTCAAGAATGTCTACTGATGGCTAGCAATATATTCAGTAAAAACCTTTTAAATTGCAAGTGCAAACCCACTTTGGGTTATACAACAAAGTTATAATAACAATGTGGCAATATACAAAACTTGCCAAACAGCAGTGAAACAAACAGGTGGCACTACTAATCTGGCAACCCATGCGAACACACACCATGGAGTGGCTGTGGAAGAGTCCCTGCTTGAGGCTGATGACATGAATAAAGAGCAAGAATGAGCATCTAGCAGCTTAGCATCAGTTCAATGATCAGTATTATTCATTTAAGCAGAGTCTCTGCAGTTTCATCACATCAGATAACAACTGTACAGTCAAAACTATAGACTATGCACTCTTTATTCTTTTCACATAAACATTTTCTTTATGGCTACATTACACACCCAAAGATTACCGTGATTAGTTACGCACGATTTGTTACGCTTGGTGCTGCTTTTCTTCTGTAGGTTTGTATTCTGCTGATGCAGACCGCTAATGACCAGGCACAAAAAAACACTGCTATACGCTACAACTGCTGATTACACGTCGGTATATGAAAATCCCCGGAAAACAACAAATGAGTACAGTGTTTCCGTAAATATACCCTCAACGGGTTGGGAGGGAAGAATGCGATTCTCAGGAATACAAATTCATGTGGATTTTGGATTGCAGTCCTTATGTGGGGAGAGCGCCATCACTTGGTGGAAATGTGGAATCACAGAAATGTATCTATTAGTGACAAATAGCGTCAAAATAAGGTAAGACCAGTTGTGTTTACCCAGCAGATGTTTGTGTTAGAGGTAAGTTAGTTGCTAAGTAGTACTAGTCAGTGTGTGAGGGGCAGTAAGTGTATCAGTAAATGACACTTTATTGTAACAATATGCGGGCAGGCAAGCACTCAAGGATAATTCAGATCTTTTAATATGAAACCCATAGGGGAAAATTATTATTCTCCCCTGCCCTTTAAATCTTTTGACTACAAAAGAAAAAAAAATATTACTGATTTTCACACACTCTCTTTCTGTCATACACACACAGCAGGCATGCCAACACACTAAAAAATATGCATGGACAGTTGGGCACCCACACGCGCACGCACACACAAACACAGAGAGAAAAGCAAGCCTGCAGACTTGCCCACAATTGGTTTCAGTGAGTTGTCACATTCTGCCTGAAAGTCAATTTTACACTTACTTACCCCCATAATAAGAAGCCATGTCGACAACCCCACAATACATCTCTCATTTCAGAGGGAAAAGGGAGAGGGAAACAGGGAATGACTGAGATGGAGAAAGAGAGCGAGAGAGACAGAGATGGTGGTGTGTGTGTCGGGTGGGAGTGGGGGGTAGACAAAGAGAAAAGCAGAGACATGAAAAGTGACACAAAGAACAGAGAGGGAGAAAGGCTATTAAACTGTACAAGGATCTTTGTGCATTCTTCTTCAGGAGCCAGAGTCAGTCAGCATGTCCACATGTTTCCATGTAGTGTGCAGGGTGATTTATGGCAAACCGTTTTAGCATTTAATTACTGTAGCTCATGAAACAATTACATTTTGATTAGTAAAGTGCACCTCTGATAAGTTGGAATGTCAGTTTTACTAGTTCATTTATAGATCTATGTAATAGTTACAAATGAATAAAAATGTCTATTGTCATATTGTGCACAGGAGACACAATTCAGCCAAGGCAACGTCAAAGACCTTGCACCGACCGAAACCAGTGGTGAGATTGCTTTGCATATTACCTGTGGCATCACTAGGCTGTTTTATTCGGGGCTAAAGCCCCGGATATTTTTGTAATTAGCCTCAAATGTTAATTTACTGTAAAAAAAAAAAAAAAAAAAAAAAAAAAAAAATTACAGAAAGATCGCTTGCACTCTCAAAGCTTCTCCGATGCTGCAGTTTCAATGTTTTAACAGATAGAAATAACAACAAATTATCATTATTATTATTATTATTATTATTATTATTATTAAATCCACTAATATAGCATTTGGCATACAATACGCTGTCATTCACCCAACAAGCTTCAGCTGAGCGGTCAGTGCGAAACTACTAGTGCGAAACTTGTCAGTAAAAACTCTGTAGTTTCATTTTATATACAATGGGCTGCTTTTGAAATTTGAGTCTGGTTTATAGTGGAGCATACACAGGGCTCGGTCCCTAATAAAAGAGGTAATGTGAGCTAGTTGTCTGTCTCACTTGTATTTAGGCTATTTTAGTCTGAAATAACATGAATGAAACTTGAGATGTCAGAGGATAAGCAGGTAGGTACAGCAGTTTGGTAGCTATTTGAAGCTATAATAAAATGCCTATTTTGTTTATTTAAAGCATTATGAAAAAACATGCATGCGCAGTATGGCTTATGAAAAAATTTGTGGTTCGCGCTGCGCGTGCGCGCGTTACCTTTTCTCTCTGGGCTAAGCCCCGGATGTTTCAGAATCCTAAAATCGCCCCTGCGTATTACCTGCGAAAAGTTGTCTTTAAACACATGGCAAAGACTACAACTGATGGCTTACAGGCACACACGTTTTGAGCATGTGTGAGGGGAAATAACTCTCCATGCCAGGGAGCAGCAGTACAGTCATTCTTTGTAATTCAAAAAATAAACCTGAGACTGAGGCATGCAGGAAGATGAAGAAACAAACTAGCTTTAGCCCATCATTTTGCCATGTCTTTCAAGCTGTTCCAACAGTTTTGTTATGCCACTTTTCCTTTACCATGGTTAGCTAATTTCCCTTTACTATCTCATGCCCTGATTCGCTTAGGCTGACCAGCCAATTAGGAAGTTAGCCAATCAGAAAGTTCACTCTCAGCACCAGCCTCCACCACCGATTCAACATGCTGAACCAAGTGGGAAGCCACTGAGGAGGGCTGACAACGCTTGGTGAGTGTCAGGACATTTTTGGTGAGAATGGATGAGTGGAATTATGACAAGTATTTTAAATCTATTTTTCAGTCACAAATCCAATCTCACTAATCCCTAACACAGGGTGTCACAGTGGTTAACACTATCACCTCACACCAAGGCAGAGCCAGGTTTGGTTCCCCACCCAGCCCTCTCATACCCGTTTTCCACCAAAGGGCTGGTTCGGAGCTGGTGCCTGACTTAGCACCAGTTTTTTGGTTTTCCACCGCCCAAGCACCGGCCAAACTGGTTCCAAATCGGTTCCAGGCAAGCACCAGCTTCGAGCAGGGGCTAAACAGGGGCCAGAGAAAGAACCGATGACGCGACCCACCGCGTCATTGGTGGGCGGGGTTACAGACCCAAACAGGAACAGCGAACGCTATAAACGTATAACTAAACATAGTTGGCGTTCATTCCGACCACGAATACGACGGGTAGCCAGCAATAATTGCGTTTTTCGCCTCTGGATCGCAATGTAGGCTTGTAAACACACGAGCAGTATTTGCCTCGCTGCGATGGGTCGTCACGTTTTACGCTGACGTAATGACGTGGGTCTGACTTGGCTCCGCTTGGCTCTTGGCCGATGGAAAAGCAAACTGGTTCTTTGTTGGAACCAGTTAAGCACTGGTTCTAGCACCAGCTCCGAACTAGCACCAGGTTCTTTTTGGTGGAAAAGTGGCATAGGTGTGGAATTTGCATGCTCTTCACATACTGCCTGAGGTGTGAATGTAAATGTGAAGGACTGTTTGTCTGTGTTAGCCATGTGATGGTCTGCTGACCTGTGCAGGGTGTTTCCCTATTGTTCACAAATGTATGCTGAGATAAGCTCTAGCCCCCTGTGACTCTGAATAAGAATAAGCAAATAAGCAGGAAGAGGAAGAAGAAGATGAATGGCTCCATAAATGAATGAGTATCCCTGATGTAACTTTAAATAGTCACAGTTATTCACATCACTGTTCTGAGAGTTGAAGCCAAGTTCAAGTCTGTTTGATGCTCAGACTGACTGTCACACCTGTGGCCAGTGGCTGGGGGAGTGTTTGCAAGTTTCAATTCAGTGTATAAGCTGATTGGAGTGTGTGGCTCTCATTCATATGGGTAATATCTGCTGCTGCACTATGCATGGCAATGAGCAGAGCAAAGCAAAACAACAGCAGAGCAGGACAGCAGAGCAGTGCTGAGACAAGCAGAGACAACAAGAGAGGAGAGGAGGGAGCATTTCAAATAAAAAAATAAAAAAAATAGAAAAAAAGACAAGGGCTGAATTTCTGTACCACCCTCCACAGAGCGGAGATATGGAAAACATTCATATTGCAAACCAATTTCACCATCAAAGAAGGCATGCATTTGAATTAAATATTATTTCAGCTTCATAAAGTCTACACAGAGTTCATACGTATGATGCCTTACTTTCAAGTCTGTCTTCCATTCATTGTTAGTGCAGCAGCTCTGTCTTTATCTCTCTGGTGTCTACATTATGAGAGCTGAGTTTGTTGGCTGTTCACACTGATATGACAACTGATGGGCACTTAAAAGTGGCCTGTAAAATCACAAATGCATTTCTTCTTTCAGCTTGGGTGCACAGCAGGAAGGGAACCCCTCATCATGGCAGTGTTAGTGCCACAGATCTGCAGTAGATCTGCCACCCTCGCTCACAAAAACATTGAGCTGTCTAAATTTACAGGGGAAAAAAGTGAAATATGAAACATTGTGAATTATGTTTTAAGGTAGATTTTCTCCTAGATTGATGCTAGCAGCAATTCATTGTATTCACACGGGTCCATCACCATCACTCAGTTATGACACACACAAATTCTGAAAATAAAGACAATGTCATACTGCTGTGTCCCAGGTTGCACTTCATAAAAAAACGGTCTGACAATATATATATATGTATGTGTGTGAGTGTGTGTGTGTGTGTGTGTGTGTGTGTGTGTGTGTGTATATATATATATATATATATATATATATATATATATATATATACATATACATATATAATTTCACTGCTTCCCACAAGAACAAAAGCCAAAAAAAAAAAAAAAAAAAAAAAAATACAGGATAGTGGAAATCTGGAGGGACATCGGGCCACATTTCAAGGTATTACAGCATATTTGGTCATCCATTGGCTACTGTGAGAAAACGCAGGGTTTCCTATGTAATAAACTGTGGTGGGCTTCCACAGTTTCACGCCCAACCATGCACCTGTATTTAAAGCTTGGATTTAAAGGGATAGTTCACATTTTTGGACATGAAGTTGTATGAAATCTTCCCCCAGCAGTGTAGTGCATGAAAGGGATTTTTTTTTTTTTTTTTTTTTTTTTTTTTTTTTTTTACTTAGGGTGTGCCCCGGCCAAAGTTCTGGTCTACTGAAGTATAGAAATTGGTACTTCTGGCTATTTTGCTGAGACGACAAAAATAAAAAGTTTTGCTTCTCAAAATGCACCTTTAAAATGCTTCCCTTTAAAATGCACTAGGTGTAAGGGTGGGCTATCTGGACTTGCATTGGGTGTAACACTTAAATTTTAGGTAGACTAAAGTTAATAAATATGTTTAACTCCACACTTTAATTCATTACTTTGAAAGTGAGCAGAAGACTTCAATAGCATTGCCATTGTACTGACAGGACTTTTTCTATTCAATTACGCGCAAGGTGGAGTGTCCAGCCTGCTCCGCCCAGACAGGCTTGGTGCTAGAAAGTAAACCTGTTTCAACAACTTCCATTAATGTTTCTAGTTACTCCAATCTGTGATCATCCTCATCTCACATTTTAATTTCAATGACTTTTAGCTAGTACACCTCAAAGTTTGAGTTGGCAATAAGTTTTAGCCCACCTCTGCAGATATGCCACCTCTAAGATATGTAACATCAGAAATATGTTTCTTAGGTGTCAATTAGGTGTAAATTCTTGTCATTCATTCATTTATTTATCAGTTTGGTTAACTTTTAAATGTCTTACCACAAATCTACTGTTTAGAGAATTGAATATAACCTTTAGACACCAAATCAGAGGTGGTAACACAAGTTTTCCAAAAGTCACACAGACAGTGACTCGGTCAATATTTCATCAAAAAGTTTGAGAACACGACTAAATTGTTACTGGTGCGTGAGAAAACAACTGACACATTTCACACTTCACACGAGTAGATTTTTTTTTTTTGTCAAACTCAGACAGTCTTTCTTTGTATTGAACAAGATGATCATCTGATGAGCGATCTCCTCCCACAGCAAACAGCAGCGGAGCAGCCTTGCCATCTAACCAGATTTCCGCTGGCAGTGCTGATGCTGATGAGAGCAATCAATCTTTGACTGTGATTGGCTGATCACCAGTTCACCTGCCAACTGAAATGATGCATTTAATGGGCTGCAGTATCTCCTCACTGCTAATCAGTGCCTGACAGTTGCTCAGTTTTGCCTCTAGTTTGCTCCAAGGCAACGCCAAACAGCACTCTTCCTCCGCTCATATTGCGTGATGCTTGCTTGCTCAATATTATAGTCTCACTAATTTTGATAAGCATTCCGACTGTAGTGGCTAATCAATGCCTGAAAAATGCTGTAGCCATGTTTGTGTGTCAACAGGTGAACACTACACTAACAAACCATTTCTGCAAACGGGCTCAAACAGGACAGTAGCTTCACAACAGAAAGTTCAATGGGCGCTGTGGCACCAAAGAACAATAATGTACAAAATCCAATGGGATGTAGTCATATTAATAAAATTACTTATAAGGTAAATTAACATAAGGAACAATTACTGACTGTTTTTTTTTTTTTTTTTGTCATTAAGTCACTTATAATATTTATCAACACAACACAAGATGAAACCTAGAAAAGTAATTCATATGGTTGGTGCAGTATGTCAGATTTGAAAAAAAAAAAAAAATGTTGCTGTGATATGGATGAACTTACATGAATCGTAACTTGCTAAATAAATATACCAAATTGTAAGTACAAGCTCATTTGATTGTCAAGTCACTGGGAATGCATTTGTTTTGTGGCAGAATGGTTGTGAATTGTAACTGTTACATTATCTTTGACATTTTAGAAGTATTACACGGCTGGGTAGAGAGATCTCAGCTATGGCTTTCACCCGTATGCATGAAAGGGAAGCTCCGCTCTGGAGTGGATCTATCCCTCTTAACAATACAGTGAGTGAATGATGTGGTAATCCTGATTATTTCAGGACTGAATTAACTTCAGCTGCAAGAACACTTGATGCTGCATACCAAACTAGGCACTTTGGGACGATACAGCATCCGTACTTGTTTCTTCTTTGCAGGGAACAGGGAGCAATGAGGATTAATCTATGTCAGAGTCCTTATTATGCTAATGAGACACATCGACAAACAGGAGGGCAATGCCCGGCTGGCTAATCGTGAGAATTTGGAAGATTCCCGGTGGGCTGCTAAGTGTTTGGGTTGGTGACAGGTCAAGAATCGATGTGTAATAAATGTATAAATTAATCATCAAGTGGACTTTTGCTACATGAGCTGAGCAGTGACTTCTCTCCTGTGTTTTTGTCAAACTGGATAGCACAAAGCCTACACACACTGCTACCAAGAATACTGCGACAAAATGCATTCTGGATGCTGATAGGAAGAACAAGAACAGCGCCCTACTCAACTGGTCAGGGCCAGATTTGGTTTACAGTGTTGACTGGTCAACTTATCTCATAATAAGTATAATAATAATAACATTTTAGAGATAAAAATCAGTGTGCAGATGGAAGTCAAATGTAAACTAATAATATTTAATTCAAACTAAGAGGAGCAATTTTTCCTAGCAAGTGTTGGCTTACAGTACACATTAGAACAAAAAATATATGATGCTTTCCCTAGCCTTACAGAAAAGGACAACTGTGGACCAAAAAATAAACTAGAAAAACTTAACTTTGCATGAAAGCCCTTCAAATGTAAATAATTTCCCTAAAAAGAAAACAACATCCAAGAGCCACTGGCCTGACAGCTAATGGAAACACCAATATGCACATGACATTATACAACTTAGCGGTGAAAAATTAAACAAAACAAAAAAAAAACAAAAAAAATTTGAATATTTTGAATACACTATATGCCTATATATTTTTCTGAAGATTTCTGTATGAACACAATCAAATGTACGGTTATGTGAAAGTTATTAAAAATATATATTAATCAGGCGTGGCGATGAGAACAAAGTGAAGCAAGAGGATTAATTACTTAACATAAAGGCCCTGGATGCCCCCAGGCACACATTAAATACGTGATAACTGATAGGCTAAATCAAGTCCTGCCTTTGTTGTTTTCACTGCCAACAGCACAAGGCACAAATGCCAGGGTTGAGCGTTGAATACAGAGATGATGTCATCCGTCTCTTAGAGTTAAAATAAACTTACAACTGGCAGCACAAGGCCCAAGAGATGATGATGATAGCGACGATGCAGATGATGTGACTGCAGCAGAGTGCCACGGGTGGATAAAGCACAACATGGCACACAAAGCATGAGCTCAGTGTAATGATGTGATTTGTCGTGACTGGCTTTGCCTAATTGCTTTATTTATTTTATTTTATTTTATTTTTTTTACAAGGTAACCAATTAAAATGTAAGGCTTTAGTGAACTTAAAAACATAAAAGGTAGCCAATTAAAAACAAAAGGGTTATCTGACTTCACATGTGATTAAACGACATTTCTTGCTATTTTGCAGCCAGAGATCAGATTCTGCCATGACGCCAATTTATTGATATGGCAAAGCAGTGACAGGAGCAAAAACATGGGTGCAAACAATAGGAAGTCTGCTTGTAAATATTGTTCCCCTAATATGAATAGTATGAGTAATTACTGACCCCGCCAAGGATATGGAATGGGCTGGTCTGAAACATGAAACTCCTGGGGCTAGATGCACAAACAAAAACATGTATTTGCAGTTTTTTTTTTTGTTTGTTTTTTGTTTTTTTCACTCAGAAACTGGTGTTTATACAAAAATAATTTATAATGAGAATGTGTGTGCCTCCAAAATACTTCAAACCATGTGTACAGTACAAAGTTTTTTGATACTGTAGCAGTGTGATGGTGAAAGGGCAAAAAATAACGAGAAAGACACAATTCACACATTATTATTGCACCTCTAATATTTCAACATATTAAGTGTCATCGTGGCCAATCTCACTGGATCATTTTTACACACCTATTTATCATATTGTGAGTGGAAATGTCAATACAATGTCTTACAGGTCATACAGTGTATTGATGATGGTTTAGATAAACGTGTGATCCATTAATGAGCATTAAGAGCGCTACAAGGCACTATGAAGCACTGTTGGAATATGTTTCCTATGATAAATTTCATGATGATTGAGATGTATAAAACAAAACAGAGCTTTATAAATTTGACATAAACACTGCATATGTGCATACACAGATTTTTAACCCTGTACAGCCATTTGTATCATATATGATACATGTTATCAATTCACACATTCCGTTTTCAGTTTAATCAATACTACAGAAAGATCGTGTAATAACTTTTTTTTTTTTTTTTTTTTTTTACATTTTGTTATAGGACTAAATAAAGGGTTCCATTTTTTAAAAAATTGGAATTTTCTGCCAATTCTTTCATAGTTCAGGCTTTATAGGCTTAATTTTGAATCCACTCACTCACTCACTCACTCACTTGAAAATGACTGCCGCTCACTACAGCGGGCTATATTGGGTCTGAGACTAGCTAACTGCTCTCTTTCGAATGTCTAAATCAACCACACACACACACACACACACACACACACAACAAGATTTGATCTTTTCATTAAACAAACTTGAAAAAGTTGACTCTCAAACAACTTTGTGCTTCATTTTTAGTTTTTTGCTCATCCCTGATTGTTTTGTTTGTTTGTTTTATTTTAACATCAAAGGAGTGCGTGACATCAAACAACCAATACATGCTACTTTCTACTTGTTGTCATTATCATCTGTCAATCACTCTGCGAAATAATGAGATTTACTTGCGCTCGACAGCATCAAACATGATATCTTTATCCTCCTCATGAATTATTCATGCGCCTTCATTCCTTGGCTGTTTCAAAGCGCATCAATAAATGCTAAGATGGTGACCCTCTTTTAACAGCTGTAAGTTAACAACACACACACACACAGGTCTCCATTTTTCACACACAAACAGCCCAGTGTGTGATAAGCTTAATCCCCCCTCCGTTTGAGTTGAGGGTCAGTCTGTCCATCTCTCTCTCAGCAGAATAAGCACAGAGACAACAGATAATGCCCACACACAGAGCTACAAACTGTCTTTCAGTCCTTCCCTCTCTGTGAATGGTAAAGATGATGGTGGACCCCCTGACGTGCAGCATTTGATCTGGTCTCACTGAGAGATAAAGACAGTTTTAACCCACAGTAAGACTACAAAGCCGTCCTTCACAGAAAAAAGGGCAGAAGACGAGACAAAAGAGGCTGATGTATGACTGTGGAGTATTTTCGCAGCACTTTTGTGTTAAACGTTTTGTTACCACTGATTATATTTAATATGCACAGCTGTGGTTGTTGGTTAATGGTGTTTATGGTTGATGGCTGTGCATTTTAAGAAGTTCGGGTTGCACAGAATGTGGCTGGTTCTGGTGGAAAGACAACGCGGGAAGAAATGCAAATGGATTGTGCAAGAAAAAAAAAAAAAAAACTCAATATAAACAAAACATTTAAGCTAGTACTGAATCCGAAATCCCAAGTTTCTAAAAGTTGCATTCAAGTTCAAGTTTATTTAGAGCCACAAATCACTGTTTGCAGTCTCAAAGGGCTTTTCAGGCCAAGTATACAACAGACAAAACAGGATGACACCCCCTGACTTAATCTCATAGCAGGCAAGAAAAAAAAAAAAAAAAACTCCACAAAAACCCAGAGGTGAAACAGGGAAAAAATCTTTGAGAAGGACCAAGGAGAGAGGAGACTCCGTCGTGGCCAGACAGGTGTGCAGCAGGTGCCGACACAGTGAGCAAATAACCAAAGCAATACAGCCGTACTGCAGCAGAAAACACACGGGCAGACAAAATAAAGACAACAGAAGCAGCAGGGAGCCTGGACCGAGGCAGGCGACACAGCCACAGGACGATGACCAGCCACAAAGCTGCCACAACAGCCAGGACGAGAGGGATGAAGAGGACGAGGGGGATGAAGGCGAGGAATGATGAGGACGAGGGGGACTGGTGAGTGCAGGAGAGTGGAGGAGGGTGGGGCACACCAGGGAAGACAGTCACACTCACACAAGACATTCATACTCAAGTGTATGACACACACACACACACACACACACACACACACACACACACACACACAGAAGATGGGGAGGCATAAGGAAGGTCAAGACTTAATAAAGCAAGGGGGGGAATATGGTACACAAGTGCATGAATGAAGCAAAGCCAGCAGCTGTGGAAGGCACAGGAGGAGCAGGGCCATGCAGGGGGAACAGGACCAGCGACAGCAGGGCACAGGGACAGAGCCAGGCCAGCAATATGAGGATGAGGGACACATCCATGCAGCAGGACAGACAGCAACCACTCACACAAACAGAAGAGAAAAGGCTAGTAACACAGAAAACATCACGTTTGAGACTGACAACAGGGAGGAAAGAGAAGAAGACAACTAAACCTGCAAAGCCTAGAAATCATATTATCCATAAATTAAAGAAAACAGGTAAGTTGGTAGGAAAAGGCTCGGTGGACAGCTGACTTCTTTTTAACTCTTGCAACAACCAACAGACCAGTTATAGTGTGAAATTAAGTCAGGTAGGTATGCAGGCGCAAAATGTAGAATCTTATATGTCAATAAAAGAACCTTAAAATCTGCTCTGGCATTAATCAGGAGCCAGTGAAGGGAAGCCAGGACAGGTGTGATGTGGTTCTGGTCAGGATTCTGGCAGCAGCATTTTGGACCAGCTGAAGACTTTTGGTACTAGAGGCAGGCACATGAGTACAAGACATTACAGAAATTCAGGCGAGAAGTGACAAAGGCATCAACAATAGCTTGTGCATCAGCCATACTGAGCACAAGCCTAATTTTAGCAATGTTGAGGAGGTGAGAAAAAGCAGTTTTGAGTTGAGTAACTAACAAGAGACTAGAATCAAAAAGGTTTTAAGCAAAATGATGTGGCGCAACAGTTTTCTATTACATCCTCAGGGGCGTGAACAGCAGCTCCACTCACTGACTGCAACTCAATCCAAATTGCAATGCATAATATTTTGTTGCTCTTAGATACTACTGAAGACCTAAGTCATTGACCAGAATGTTTTGTTTGTCCACTAACTGAAGCTCATTCTAAGTTTATCGCACACACCAGAATATTCCTGTAACAAATTGGCCACAATTGTGCACATGGACCATACACAGTCCTGTATTGCTTCAAAGAAGCTCTCAGATGAAAAAAAAAAGGTTCTGCTTATGTTGCATTTGACCTGTAATCTCTCCAAATTATTATTTAAAATTGTTGACTATTGATTCATTCTTAACAATTTACTTTACTAATCTTATGGTGAGCAGGCTAATATTGACTTAGGTTCTCAGAATAACAAATTGTAGTTTGACCTCTGAAAATGTCAAATATTGACATTTTATGGTTCCACAGAAAATGTAATATTGAGCAGTGAGGGTTAGGGGTTCAGGCAAGATATGGACCCAATCACTGACTGAGAACTGTACACACAAACAAACACACACACTTTACAAGCACAAAAAAAAAAAAAAAAAAAAAAAAAAAAAAAAAATGCACATACACACACAGCACATCAGCACTCCTGCTGATACACACACACACACACCAAAGAACAGAATTGGT
This sequence comes from Myripristis murdjan, assembly GCF_902150065.1. Classification (NCBI taxonomy): domain Eukaryota; kingdom Metazoa; phylum Chordata; class Actinopteri; order Holocentriformes; family Holocentridae; genus Myripristis; species Myripristis murdjan. Next base: position 9,473,677 of record NC_043998.1, read on the forward strand.
TGCATTAAAACGTCCATTGTTACAAACTGAAACATGGCCCCCAGCACACCGTCAGAAAAAGATTTACATGACAATATAGAAAGCAGTTACATCTTCCTGTAAAAACTCAATATTCAGCTGAACAAAAACAGAATTCGACTTGGGGGATTTTGCTCCCCAGGATTTTATGTTTAAAGGATGTGGTGAGTGAGGTAGAAAGCATGAGAAAAGCTTGCCTATGTGGTGTACTTCAAAGGAGAACTCGAGTAATTTCTGTAATCTTGGATGGCCTAGCTTTGATTTGTGACAAGAACAAATCTCTCCCCTAAAGCTTGAAACAAGAAAGCCAAGATTTGTCGTCAGGAGATAAAGCCGGTTTCCTAGTTTGGGGACTGCTTGACAGAGATGTTCACATCCACATATACTGATTAAACTCTCCAAGATCACAGCAATTGCATAGGACTGTATCTGTTTGAGTGCATGTGTGTGTGTGTGTGTGTGTGTGTGTGTTGTATTATATACAACTGTGATTTTTGTGTTTTCAGCCTTCATTAAAACAAAAAAGCTAATTGAATACACAATGTGGCTTACAACAAGAGCCAAGGGAATAGTTGCAGAGGGTGGGGTGGTCACATCCACAACACACAAATACACACACACTCCTGTGAAGTGATGAAATCTTGTCCGAACAGTCACTCCAGACCATGCAAATGTCCACTTACAATTCCCGAGAAAATAAATTACAGTACACTCTTCTTCAAAGCTTCCCCTTCAAAACTTTGGAAGCATCTGCCAAGTGCTTCCAAACAGCTTTCACACAATCAAAGCCCTTCTTTTTTTTCCCTTTTAATATCTCTCAAAAAGAAAAACCTTTGAAAGATGAGAAGGATGTGGCAAATGTTCTTCCAAGATGAGCTGTAGAATCAAAACGAAACCTCATTTTGTTCTCAGTTCAGAAGAAAAGAGGAGCGTGTTTCTCTTCCATGTGTTTTCAAGCTTGTGCGGTGAAGTCGGCGGGGGGGAGGAGGGCTTGACGGCGGGAAGGGCGTAGGGGTTACATCGCGTTTGGGTGCCGTCCTGTACTACCACAGCCCCATGTCTCTGACCAGCGAGCAGCTCCACTGAAGCAGTTGGGGGTTCGCGGTCTTGATCTTGGGGCGGCTGACATTAGTGGTTCAGAGCGCCTCATTTTCCCTCCTGCTGCCATTACAGGTTTTCCCAACCAGTCCTAGATTCTGAAATGACTAATTTACAGTCACCAGCTTGTTTCTCTAACCAGGAGGCCATCAGCTACAGGCTTCAAAGGCTCCTTCTTTTTATGATCCTGGCTCATTAATCAGTCCCCTGGGTTTTAAATTTAAAAAAAAGAAAGAAAAATCTAATTCAGTGGACTTTTTTAAATTCACTGATTGTAAAATTGCAATTTCTTCAATATTATGAGGGCATTAAAAACACATTTAGCTATATTTAGGTTGCCTAAATTATTCAGATTCAATGTTAAAATATCCCGACAGGCAATGTGTAATATTTTTATAAGCTTCTAGACACTGTGCAAATTCGGCTGGCTGGGTGCAGCTGCTGACCAATTTACTGGTAGAGATAAAATTCAGTAATGCTCGAGTGGTTCAGTTATGAAGAACATAAAAGAGGGAAGTCTTTTGAAAAACAAACACTGCAAATGATCTCTCATCCGCCGCTTTTTTCTTTCTCTCTCATGCCTACAAGAGTGGTGTGTTTACAAGTCAATACAGTTGTGGGAAGGGGGGACTGTTTAGCTCGCCTTCTTCTGCTGCGACCGCTGCTGCTTTGAAAGCGCTCCTCTGCCTTTGAAGGACTTCATTTGCAGGACTGTCCGTCTTGCGCTTGTGCTGCCCGGCTTACTTTAAGTCGTCTATAGATTTCCGATGGTGGTGTAACACTTTGTACAACAACGCTGCAGAGGAGCTTTCCCTCATCTTAATAAGCCTGGGCTCTCTCTGTGCTACTGTTACACTGCCTAAATTTGACTTTGACACCACAGGACACAGAAACTGTTCCGTTAGGGCTCTGAAGAGACAGGCTGTGTGCGCTGTGCAGATTTTTCTCCAAAACAATGGGGCCTACAGCTGCGGTTTTCAACTCACTGGTCGCATACTGTAGCAACAACAAAAGCAACAGCTCTGTGGTGCTTTTCTGCAGGATTCTACAACCTCTCTATTTTTTTGGCGGAGGATGCGGTTTTCTGAAAAACAAGGAGGAAAAACAAGAAAAAAGAAAAGAAAAAAAAAAAACAGTGGAATCCGGGATTCCTTGGGGGCCAGAACAATATATCTCTTGTCATTACAAGATCCAGCTGGGTAAATGTAATTTCTCATCCTGGGATGGAGACCATTAAAACACACTCTCCTGTCAGGTGGGGACAGTGGTGATTCTGGAGCTACATAAGTAGTGTGTCCAAGGGCTGGCCAAGGCTACTTTAAGAGCCCATAAACATGAAAATGTAATTATCAATATCCCACAAAACACAATATAGGCCTATCCCATTTATTCAATTTTTTATGCAAACAAGCATTTTGACAATGTTAGCCTTTCCGTCTGGCTGTTACAGGGTCACAGAGCTGTGACGAACACAATATTAGTCAACCCTCTGTTTTGAATTGATTAACTGTGCACACAACTGTCTGGATGATGAGCAGTTTCACGTCGTCTCCAAAAACTTAAAAGTGAGCAGTTACTGTCACTGACACATGCAGAGGATTTTAAGTTTCTCTTTTGTTCCCATCGCTGAGAGCACTTTGCTCGGTTGTGACAGAGAACATAACATCATGCTAGCTCTTGGCACATCAAACGAGATTTATTTAGATCAATTATCCACATATACCTGCTCACTGAGGAGAAAATGCCTCGCTTGCACTGTCACTCGGTTGCCGTGACAGCATGACTGACTGATGTGCTGTGTTGTTCCAGTTGTTCAAATCAGAGAGAGAGAGAGCACCATGGACGGCTGGCATGCATGCAGACCAGATGCATGCACTCAAGCTGTCTATCTACTGTACGCAAAAATTTTAATCTACTAACATCTTTTCTGGGTTTTGTTTTTTTTTCCTTGGACTGGAGATCTCACTCAGACAGCCACATTTTCTTGCTCTGCAGCCTGATAAAGGTGAATACTCAATATGCTCATATGAAAGGGAGATTGTGCACTGGTAGCCGGCTCCAATGTAAGCATGATCAGGAGTTTGTTTTTTGTGCCTGGCAGCATCTCTCAAACAGAACAGGGCTCAGACAAACTCACTTTTCTCCTGATTTATTTGTCCAAAAATTGTTTGCACCAAAATGTTAGTTGGGTCTCTGAATTGTGAAAATCAGAATAAATTTTTATTTAAATGATTATGATACATGAAAATATGTCATAATATGTACTCAGGTCCATCTTCTTCCATTAGAGTGAACAGACTCAGGACCTCCTGCTTGCTGGCTGAGGCGGCGGTTAGCAGTGGTGAACCCACATGACACAAATGCAGGAAATGAATTCGGCCATTTTCCTTTCAACTGTCATTACTGAACTAACTACTTGTGGATGAAAACTTTCAGATTGATTTATTTATTTGATTGATTAATTGGGTAAACAAGTAAAAATGCCAGAGGATAACACATAAAAGCATACTGAACGCTTGTTTTCAGGCAGATCAAGGCCATGGAAGACAAATCAAGGCCAAAATATAATATATAAACAACACATAAAAAAGAAAAAAACTATGTTCATCAGTCATTTTGGGGTGGCAATAAGGTGCACAGGCTGCATCAGTATGTTGGGACGTTGCAGAAACATGCCCTGAATCCATCATGTGTCCAAACCTGTGATTTAAGAAACGCTGACTCAGTGTAACAACAGCACTGATAGTGGATATAAGCCAAAGGAAGCCAGTCAGCTGAGGATAACTCGAAGGACAATGATATTGGCCTATTTACAGCAAGAGCAAAATTTTACATTTTCAGCAGTTACATGACGCTCTCATCCAGAGCGACTTCCAATGAGAGCGCAAGAAGATATTCAAGTGTTTCGCTCAAGGACATGTTGACAGGACACAAAGCTGTTATGGGATGGCCCCACTAACCATTAAGCAACTCTTCCAACTGAGATAGGAGAGAGATGAGCAGAGCGAAGAATATGAGAGAAAGAAGAAAGGACGAGATGAGCAGCGAAAATGGACAGAGGGGGGGGAATGATAATAGAGCTGCACGGGGCACAGAAAGAGATGGCGAAGAGACAGACAAGAATAAAGTGAGAGTGATGGCGGAGACACAGTGAATGAGGACCGAGGGGGAGGGGAGCGAGGGGAGTGAGAGATCAGCTGAATGATTGAGAGGAGAGAGAGCATGCTATTAAAATATTTCGAGAAGTGGGGAGAAAGAGATGGAGACCCATATAAAGAAAGAGAGAAACGACTGGGGGAAAGCGAGCCGGATAAAGATAAATGGATATAAAAAGACGGAGGTCATATTCACAACGGACTCTTTCTGATCTGGTCTCCTCTGTGCAAGCCTATTTTGAACGCTCGTCAGCCATTGGTCAGACGCGAAGAAGCGGCAAGCGATGAACCGTGTGACCCGTCATTTCCTCAATGACAAATACGGGCGTCCTTCAATTTCAGCTCCTCTCTGTCTCACTTAATGCCAGAGCTGTCACACATCCTCATTAGTCACTATGGCAGCTCGGGTGGGTATGTGCTGTATGTGCATGTGTATGTGTGGATGTGTGTGTTTGCGTTGTTGTTTAGGTAGAGAGACACAGTAAAGGAGAAAGAGTGGGTGTGTATGGGACAAAGAGTGCATGAGTGTATGTATGAGTGAAAAACAGCGAGCATGTGTTCAGTGAAACCAAGAGAAAGATAGAAAGCATGATGGTGTGTGTGTGTGTATATGGGACAGAGTGTATGGACTGTATATTTTGAGTCTGCCAAGTTCTGGGAGTGTGTGCCTGTGTGTGTGTGTGTTTCTGTGTGTGCTTCAAGCACCATTTTGACCTTTGCTGAAATGAAAACATTAATGTTTGCTTGATTTAGTTATCGCCAACCTCCTCAGCCCTTCTTGTCTCTGCCTCAAACTGTAGACAGCTGGGACTGCACATAGTCAAATGAAAACACACACACACACACACACACACACACACACACACACACACATACACACGCACGCACGCACACACATTTGCCCCCTTCTTCCTTTCCTTCTCTCTGTCTGTCACTGACCCCATTCTCCCCCTCCTCTCTCTGCTGGTGACTCCATTGAAAGTCAATGAGCAACATTATCTCAGTCCTTCTCAAGGTCTATAGTTTATCCACTGTTCCCTTTCGCCCATTGCGATGTAACCTTGTAATCTAATAGCTAGACATTTTCAGTCTCAAGATGCTGTGCTTTCTCCAGACTAATACTGTGAATGGCTTTGGAGATTTTATTCTCGGTCTTATTGTCTCTTATATGATGTATGAATTACGATGACTGACAAAGGTGAACATCAAACATGCACGGATCCAAAGATCCTTTAATTAGCCACATAATTAGCTATAGATTATTCTGCACAACAACAAAAACATCTAAACAAATAATCAAAGTATGTGAAATGTCTGCAGAGTAGAGTGAACATCTGCATTGACACCCAAAGATGAAAAGCACCAAGATGAGAGGGAATGATGAGATGTGATGCGCACTTTATGTGGCTCTTTGACTCTGTTCACACCTGGTTTCAACATCCATCTCAGATGATCCGATCACAAGCAGACAGCTCAGACGGACTGCCGTTCACACTTGGCATTATCATGCGTCTCAACTGCATCTCCAGTGGCCACTTGTTACCAGATTTGTGACTGAGCTCAAATCCATCAGGATTACTTTTTTCCTTTCTTTTCTTACTTTGATTCCTTACCTTACTCCAACTCCCTCCTGCTCCCTCCTCCTTCCATTCCATTTTCCACACTATATTGCCCACCCATCCCATTCCCTAACGCTGGCCCATTAATGAAAAAAAAAAAAAAAAAACTTCATTTAAATTTGAATTCCACTACACTACAAATGTAATGTGGTCTAGAGCAGCCTTGATGGCCTCCAAAGGTGGTTTGAGCAAGATGCATCGCCAAAATGAACTCAACCCCGTTCACACCAGCACTCAGTGTCCATTTGTTACCAGATCAACAAGGATGGATGTGAAAACCAAATGTGAGCGAGGTGTTCTTGGCTTTTGGGTTTGTAGGCTCTGCTATTATTAATTAATGAAAGTTTACACTGAGTGCCTTGTGCTTTAAATAGAATAAAGTACTTTTTTATTTCTTTTTTAATCACTATCCAGCTGTTTGTTCGTCCCATATTCCCAGCTTTTGTGTGTCAGGCTGCATGGTGAGTTCAAGAGCTTTGTGTTTGGCAGTAGCTGTCTGGCAAACTTTGAACAGAAGAGATCAAAAGTGTGGCTACACTTCCATCAAAAATCTAGTTTGTCATCTTTGTTATATCTTCACAACGTCGGCGTTTTATGCTGATAATTTAAAAAAAGTGGGTTGTGTGATTATGACCTGCTTCAGCTATCAGCAAACAGTACTTATGTCCAACTCTCAGAGCCTTTCCAGAAATGCCACAACACAGCCAATGTACTCTCCTACTAACTCCTTGAAAAAGTGACAGTTATTATAAATTTTGCATCTACTCTCACTTCCAGTATGGTTGTAAGGACCAATAAGGGAACTGTATCAACTTACTGTATCAGGGAGAGTTGCTTTGAGCTTACCTGCATCTGTGTCATCATCGAGTTGTCTTTGAGCTATTTTCACCTGGCGGAGGAAAAAACTTCCAAAATAAACAGCTCCATTTTGACAAAGGCAATATGGCTGAAACGTAGGTAAGAACATTAAATCTTTCTTCATGGAGCTGTTTATTTCATGGAGCTTTGCCGCTACCAGCAGCTCAAATCAGCGTGTGTTTATCTTTCAACAGAGAGCTCACTTAACAGTATTTGTTTATCCATACTGAATGTTATTGCACTGTGAAAAGTCAAAACTAAAACTAAAAATAAAACAAAATCTGAGCCCAAAGCCTCACCTTGAACATATTAAGCCCTGAAGAAAAGTCGAATATAAGCGGAAGGCCAACAGAGTCAAAATATTTTACAGCTCTGCGAAAGAACTAATGGTGAAATATCAGAAAGCAGTTAAAGATGCAATGGCAGCATTTTCCTCCAACCTCATATATAAAAATTGTCCTCCAGGATACTGCTCAATATAATCAACTCTGCTATCAATCCTCATACTATAGCGGTGCTGACATCACCCCGGAGAAATGTGGAGTATTATTTATTTTTTAACCAAAAAGGTTGAGATCAGGTCTACCCTCCTGCTGGTGACTCATCTGTTACTTAGGGAAATTTCACTGCTTTAAACAAACATTTTTTCCCTATTATTCCCCATCAAGCAGACAGTTAGTCATAAAAATGTGCTCTTCCTGTCCCTAAGGTGATGACTACCTAGTTTCTTGTCAAATTCTCTCATACACATGTCTCTGCATCTTATCAATAATAAACAGCCTCTGGGCAAGTGTTCAAACCCCCTGTAAAGGAACTTTCCACCAGATATTTCCTCTTTTTGAAAAAATAGAGTTTGATCCATAAATGAAATGAGAATGAGGTGTCAGCAGTGACCAACTGGCAAATAGGGCAACATAGGCAGATACCACCAGGGCTGCCTGACAATGTGTCACTTGGACTGGTCATTTTCCACTATGATACTTTGATTTAAAAAAGAAAAAAAAAAGAAACTAAAATCAAAAGTCAAATTTTGTCCTATTATTTGTATTCAAAATAACTTATTTAACTTATTTCAGAGCCCAAAATGTTTTAAAGCACACTGATGCTGATACTTTAATGATAGTAACAAAAAAAAAAACAAAAAAAAAAATGTTGAAAAAATGCATTTCAAAGCCCCCTAACGTTTACTGATGCTTTTGGTGTGTTCAAACCTAAAGCTACAAGGCAACAAGAACGGATGAAAAGTCAACAGAAAAGTGCTATTTAGTTGCTCTGAGTCACTGTAAATATACCAAAGCTGTAAATGTTCATGCCACAATGCAAGAGAGTGAATCAGAGCAAGAGAATCTGGCCCTGACCTCAACAAACATCAAACTGACCTCCAGTAAGTCTTACATACGGCTGAATCAGGTGATCACGGACATTCAGCTCCTGAAGAAACCATTGAAATTCAATGGGAATGTGAGTGCTGACGGTTTACTTTATGGACTCAGGGTTGCTGGTGTGACATCGAGCATGTAAGTAGATATCACAGCAACAGCAGCAGGAGTGATTCAGACTTCAGTCAGAGGCGTAAGAATGATAAACCAACGCTACTGTCTACTCTGTTTGAGTAAACAAACTTGTTGCTATGGAAACTGTGGTTTGACTCGAGTAGTTTCTAGTACTACTTATTTTATAACGTGAATAAAGCAACACAGAAGCTTAGCTTTTGGTCTGATCGCTGCATTCAATTGTGTTCATTGTCGTCAGCAAGTCAGTGATTATAGTGTGTGTGTGTGTGGGTTGCGTGTGTGTTCTGCATTTGAGTCGGTCTCTGTGGCTATCTTAACCTTCGTATGTGAGCAACTGGGGTCGGTGATAGGTTTGAAAATTGAGCCAGTCTATTGCAAATGCCAGTTTGTCAGCCAGGATGACAGCCAGCTCCCTACACGGTGTACAAGCACAGTTATTCTCCTAAACTTCAGAGAATGAAACTGCATCCTGCTTACACCTTGGACCACAAGCAAGGAAAAGCAGACCAGCCCCCCCGCAACAAAAGAGCAAAGGCATAGTGAGGTGCGTTTGTACCTGTTTTGGGAGAGAGAAATCTAGGATTTGTAACCTGATGAGAGGAACTGGGGTGATGTGTTTATTCTGTTTTATACAAGCGAGCACCAAAATGCCAACTGTTGTGTGATTGTTGTTTGCCAGATTGAAAGGGTCAAACTTCAGAGAAAAGGGGAATATTTTTTACTGTCTCCCAGGAAACAACAAACTTCAAAAACAATGGCTGATGGTGATTGGGAACAGAAAATATCCCCCAGGCACAGATATGGAGAAGCTTCAAAATGTGCAAAAGTGTAGCGAGCACTTTGACTCGGAGAATTTTAATTATTTTATCATTTTTAAGACCAATAAAAGGAAAGGTGCTGACTTCCAATAAGCCTGTCTTTTTTTCCCCTCATAATCAGATCTGCCATTGCTCTATAATTTGATCTGTGTCATACATAAAGACCTTGGTAAAGTGGAAATTAATTTCAAAGTGACTGGAAGTCTAACCAATTGAAAAACAAAGGTCACAGATCGTATATACAGCTAAATGCAATTAACTGAGGGAACACTGATGTAATACAGTTTTCTTTTTTCTTTCACTCATTCAAACAGGCCAGTGGGTTACCGTTAGAAGCATCAGACATATTGACAGCTTACACAGCGGCCAGGCTGTGGAGAGTCTGCACTCTGCATCCATCTGCATAGATTATGGTAGTCCACACTGAAAACTGTCCAGGGAAATAGTGAGCGACTGCCAACCCAATTGGGTGTTGCCTCACCTCCACAGTACCACAATATTATCTATCAGAAGAGGGGAGTCCTTCAAGATTGGATGACACAGGCAGCAACAAACATGCAAGTTGCTTTTTCCTGTTATTTCAAAATTGAGTCTTTTTGCAATCCCTAGCGTAAGAATGAATGGGTTTGAATCTGAGCCAATTAAGGCCATTTGCTGCATGTCATCCCCCTTCTCTCCTCTGCCTTTCCTGTCTCTCTCTACTGTAACTGTCAAATAAAGCAGAAATGCCACAAAAAAGAAAAGGTCTTATGATACACCACATTTTGAACAGGCTGATGACCTATTAGACCCATACATAGCCAAGGTATCGATATATATATATATATTGTTTGAGCCTGTGTCCCTGGACAAAAAGCCTAATATTCATTTAGTATTCCAGCCTGAAAAAGGACTAAAAAGTTAAAGACCCCCCTTAGACATATAATGACCAAGAACCATTTTTATTCTCTGACACACACTCACACAATTTCTCCTCTATTTCTGTGATAATATGACAGCTGAGGTCGAAGATAAAGAGGGGAGAAAAGTAAAGAGATAACTTTGAGAGGACATGGGAGAATGTGCATGGGAATGTGTGTGAAAGTGTGTGGGAGTAAAAGCGAAAGAGCAACTACAGCATGTGTGCACGGGGGAGAGTGCGAAAGTGAGTGTATGTAAAATAGTATGTAATCCTGTGTGTGAGCAACCAAATGTTAAATCAGTGTGTAAATTGGGTGCATTATGACTAAAACACAGAAAACAGACCAGAGGCCTGTACCATAAAGCTGGATTTCGGCTTAGCGAGCTAACTTCAGGCTTAACCCTGGCTTTTCTGTACCATAAAGGTGGCTTACTTTTTATCGGGCTACGTTGCCGTGGTAACGTATGCTGAACACCTAACCTGCTCCGGAGCAGGTTAAGTTCAGGATAAGAGCTCAGCAGGTAGAAAAGCCCCACCTACTGACCAATCAGCTCTCTTGGAAAATGTCCTGCCCATTTTCCCTTTCTTCTTCTTTTATAAAATTAAAATTAATACATTTTACAATTCTTCTTGTAGGGTTTTTTTTTTTTTTTTTTTTTTTTTTGTTACTCATGACTGCACTGTCCAACCAAAAATTGATCTTGTTGACTGATGTAGCCTAATGATTTTTTTTTTTAATGTTTATGAAAATAAATTAGGGGAATTTAATTCAGAGGGTTAAATAAAAGTTTGATAAAATACACGCAAGCCTCTGGGCTCCTTTAGGTTTCCATTAGTTTGCTCATATTTAGTATTTAGGGAGTCTGCCCTGAAAAGTCCACATGAGAGTTGATGCTAAATGTTTTACTGTCTTCAAGTGACAGTGAAATAATATTTTAACCAGCAGAATAAACACGAGGCGTCAGATGCTTTATAAAATGAAATATCAAAACCAGTTGAATCAAAGTGACGATTCTGACGAAACTCAAACTGAAGGCAGCGGTCCAGCGAGGGTCGACCCTCACTGTTAGAGAAGGCCAGTTCCTCTGCAGGAGTGTATGGCTGAGTGGGAGACACATTCATTTACTGAACACACACGTTACTGTAGTCAGTTTTACTCGTGCTGTCATGGTGGGGAAGTAATATTATAATCGCACTAATTTACGCATTGACACAGTCGGAGATTTTTTCCCAACATTCCTTGCGGCTTTTGGCAGCTGCAACTGTGTTGCTTTTTGCCTGGATTATTGATTTATATTCCTCGTATTTATTAATGATTATTGTCTACTCCTCGGTTGTGACTTTTGCGGCTCGGGTAGATTTTTCCATGTCTGCGATTGGTCGCATGCAGCAAACTCCGCCCTTTTTCTGTGAGCGCGCACAGAGCTAGATTGGAAAGCCTGGATTGAATTAGCGAGTTGATAGCCGGCTTTATGGTACCGAAAATCCTGAGTGCTGATGTCTCGTTAAGTGAAGCCAGATAAGTAAGAGAAAGCCCAACTATGTTAATCCAGCTTTATGGTACAGGCCTCAGGAGGAAGAGACCAAGGTGGAAACCAAAAAATGGAAAAACACACACAAGGGCAAAGGGGAAATTGTTAGGATTATCGGCTTGTCAAATGTTTTTTGTATGATCTACAGTGTAATATGGATTTCACATCAAAAAATAATATAAAGGAAAATAACTACATTCAGCTTTTTCTCAGACCAATAACTGCAAATAGGCAAAATTGCTTCATGAATGTTTTTGAGGATTTTTTTTTTTTTAAACAGTTCCCCAGTATGGAAAATATTGGTGATTGTTTAACAAACTCTAGAATTTTATGAGTAACTTTAAAGGAAAAAGAAAAAAAAATTATACTGGATGAATATATTTAAAACATAAAATAAAACAAATAACTGTCAAATAACCTTGAATTTCTGGGTCCATTTTGGTGCTTTGTGGTAGGCTACATCTTTCTTTCTCGTTCCCCTAGAGATATTTCAAGCACGGCAACAAAGGAGTTTCAGAGCAGAAAATGTTTGATCTATCTGAAACATCAATGATAAATGTCATGTTTTGGCGTCAGCCAATTGAAATCAAAAGAGCAAGGCCTTATTCACCAATTTGCACTGATGTTCAACAATCACTCAAGGAGAAATCCTAGCAAACCCAAATCAGCACCAAAGACACACAGAGAGAGAGACCAAGTCCAGCAACAGGAACCTCGGCAGACAGAAAGCAAACCTCATCCTATTTATCTGTTGTCAGAACGATAGAAATACAACTCCTATCAAGGTGCTCGATGAAGTTGGACCAAATCCATCTGAACCAATTAAATTTTAGTTAAAGTCTATGTCCCTATTATAAAATTGGGCTCATGAGCCAAAAGAGAAAGAATTTCTTTCTTACTAAAAGCATCTCTGAAGAACCTTACAAAAAAAAAAAAAAGAAAAATCAACAGGAGCCATTTTGCTAGACTTTCAGCTAAAACATTCAATTTTAATCTTCAAATCAACTTTATTTTCAAAAGTTGCAAATAAACTCTTGCACCTTACAGTGACACATCTCGCTGTGATACATTTAATGCGATGTATCAGTACTAGACCTTCATTGGCCTATTCTGTAGTACAACTCCATAGAAATCTACTGATGATGGATGTTGTAAGTCTTTGTGTGAATGCAGGAATTCACTAAGTGCGGCACTACATGAGGGAGGCTGAGGGAAAGCAAGGACACACACACACAAAGAAAATTACAACACTGCATTACAAAGTAATTCCTGGAATGCACTGCACATCACAAATTGATATCTAACAGTCTAAGGGTATCCAAGAATGGATTTTTCCTTTAAACATCCTTGACAAAGAAAACGTCCCAGCCCTACATTTGCATTCAACTTTCCCTAACAAGGGTTTTAGGGAGAACTTGGTTAACTATCTGAAATTGGACAGAGGCGGGCACATGTCTAAGTCCTAACACTGCTGGAGTGATTCTGGGAATGTTCACTGCTCTTTTAATGGCATTTCACCCATTAAACTTCAAAGACGGCTTGATAACGAGTTCTTTCTCACTTGTATAGATTTGTAAGACCCCAGATTCCCTCTCTCTCTCTCTCTCTCTCTCTCTCTCTCTCTCCCTTTCTGTCTTTCTTGCTGTCCCAGAATTCAGAGAAAGCGGAGATTCTCCCAGCTTTCTCTCCCTATCCTACATTCCCATTTCTTATCCTTTTTTTCTCTATTTTTCTATTTTCCTGTCTCTTTCCTTGTCATTCACTCTATCCCACTGCCCTTCTCAATATATCCGTCTTCATCTACCTTACCCTTTATCATCCTCTTCTCCTTTCTCCATTTCCCGTCTTTTTCTTTTTATCATCAGTTTCTCTATCTCACTCTCCTTGCCTTCACTTCTTTGCTCTATCATATTTATTTTACTCTTACTCTTTGCCTCTCTCTCTTTTTCATTTTCTATGCTCCTCTCTTCTCGCCTTCTTTCATCTCTCTCTCTGTGTCCTGGTGCTTTTTTTATGAGAGTTTGATGAGTTAATTTAAATTAGTGGAAGGTAGCAGTGAAACTGTTTTTCTCAGTTCAAAGATTGGCCCAGCGTTTCAGCCAAACTGCTGAGTTTTGAACTCTGTCTGTGTGTTTTGCTCCCTCCATGTGTGTGTCTCTCCCCCTGTGGTTCTGTCTGTCTCTTTCTATACCTCTATAACCCTAACCCTTACTCTGCTCCGATGAGACTCTTAAAGAATCGTTGTGTAATCTTAAACTTGCAAACTCTTTCCGCCTACTGTACAAAGACACTTAAACCTCAGACTCTTCCTTCAGCGCTTCAGCAAAACCTCCAGAAATCCAACATCTCCACCTGCCTTATAAAACGCTGGCTACTCTGCAATTTCAGGCAAGATATCAGTCAAATTAATCTCACTGCGTTTCATTGACGCTGTGGAACTTAAATCTGGCAACCAGGCAGCACATCGCCAACATCTTCACAGAAATCAGGGATATCATAAACAAATCTTTGGCAGAGGATGCTTGAAGTTTTGTAGGTCAGAAAACAGCTTGGTGGCCCATGTTTGTTTAACTCAAGATTTTTTTTTAATCTCTCAATACTGACAAACTGTCACATCTCCATCATCCTGCCATTCCCTGCTACATATATTGAGGATTATTCCTAATGCTCAAAGTTAGCTGCACTGTGTCACCTAAAGTTTAAAACCTAGTAATTAGGCCTGAATTAAGCATTAATGTGGTAGCGATTGGTGATGTACTGCCCCTCCTTTTAACACTGAGAAAATACCTCAATTGGTACTGGTGGGTGTACAGAGAGGAGATGCAGAATGACTTAAATGAATGACTTAAATGTCTCACTCTAGGAGAGGACACTCACCAGAGCAACACCTTTTAGTTTTACTGCTTGTTTTCACTCCCTAATATGTAGGAATGTCTTTTTTTTTTCAGCCTAAAAAACTGGTTGATTACAGACTGAAATCAAACACTGGTGCTATTTTTGTATTTATTTCATGTTAACACAAGAGCCAAATGTAATAGCACACGTCATTTCAATGGAACTCGTTTTCAATCTTTGTTAAAGGAGGAACAACACGCTCCCGGTGTGCTTTCCTACTTTAACTCTGATCCTGAATGTTAAGCAAACATCAAACCCAACATCAAGAAATAAGATGGAATTAGCTTTCTCAAAAACTCAGTGGATTGGTACCACAATTACAAACAGTGCCTACAGTAAATAATTCAACATTACATCTTGCATTAGAGTGAACGCTGTGCTTGTCAAAACACTGTTTCATTCTCATTACATCTTAACTAAACCTCTTCTGACTCAGTAAGGACAGTTATTACTGCATTATTTATTCATAATACCAAAAGCACATCCACAAACTTTTACTGAACTTATTTACAATTTCAATTGCAGTTGTAATATTGAGATTATCAATACATTTTGTTAAATTCTATGCCTATGTATAGTAAGACTTTCAACATCAACTCAAAGCCGTTTGTCTCAATAAGTGGTGCTACTAAAGGATTAGAGGTGTTTTTTTTTTTTTGCTTCCCTGCCACAGACAAAGATACTTAAAATATCTGCCAACACACTCATAGCTGGCAAGAATGTAACAAGTGCTAAGCAAGTTCTCACTTAACCATTATCCACAAAAAGCTGACTGAACGCATTTGGGTCTTTTTCAGCAGCTCCCTGCTTAAAATTCACACTGCTGTACAGAACCATACCAGGGAGATTTCTTGGTACAACTACATGCTTGTACTGAGCACTTTTGTGGGAGCGACTGAGGTTCAAGTGCCTGGCTCAAGGGCACTTTCACATCACTGAGCTAGCGGAGCAGGTCATAAATGTCTGCCAAGATTTTCCAAGTCAGTTCAAGGAATCACACCAGCAACTTTCCATTAACAGGTCAGCTTCGACTCGGCGACTTCACTGATTAGGGCAAAGTTGTGGCACTGATATTGGAATTTTACTTTTAACTGTAACCGCAATAACAACTCAACACAAAATCAGGGGAGTCCCCGAGATGAATAAATAATACTACAGAATCATGTAATGGTCATTGGTTCTATAGGTTTACACTGCTATTTGTTTGTGTTGATGACTCAACCAGGCAGTTGCATGCCCATCATTGTGAGGGAAATGCTCAAATGGGCTGTCATGGAGCATTACATTTGAAAAATGAGTGGGATTTTCATTTGTGGATCCCTGTACACCTGATATAACCCCACCCACTTTGTACCTATGTTACACAAATGGAAAGGACAAGAATAAAGAGCAGAAGATCACAAACTAAAGTTAACTAGGAGACATTCCTTTACAATAGTGTTTTTGTTTTGTTTTGTTTTGTTTTTTGTCACATGTAGAGTGTGTTTAAACCAAGACACACAATGCAGGCAAACATATCATACTCATTACACAATGTAAGTTATTTTGTTCTTTATTACTGCAGTCAATCATAGCATTATCTTTTGTTAACCACCAAATCCTTAAAATTTCAGTTCTGGTGATACACATTACAAAAACATTGAAAGAATGCGTGCATGTGTATGTGTGTGTGTGTGTGTGTGTGTGTGTGTGTGTGTGTGTGTGTGTGTGTGTGTGTGTGTGTGTGTGTGTTGGGGGTAGGGGTGAGGGTAGGGGAGCTGTCTTGAAAACAGCAGGGGGCTGTTTAAAAATATCTTACCATGGGGTCTTACAATTAAAAAAAAAAACAACTCAGTAATGTAGTGTAATTGAACAATTTTTGCTCGCAAGTGTTTTCTTGCCACTCAAAGAAGAAATAAAGCCCTGAGCATGTGCATGTGTTTGTGTGTGTGTGTGTGTGTGTGTGTGGGTGGATGGGTGGGTGTGCGTATGCGTGTATGGAGAGTTCTGCTTAATCCTCCGTCAAGCTTCATTGCTCTTTGAGCTGAGCGTCCCGTTACACACACACACACACACACACACACACACACACACACTACATCAGGCCTCTGCACACAAATCAACACTCACATATGCACATGAAAACACACACCATTCTGTTGAGATGGTCACCTGCACAAACCTACACTCACAAACCTGAAACCACACATACAAAGCTGAACACACACACACACACACACACACACACACACACATATACAAAGACACAAACAAAACACTTGCTCATTTGACATAAGATAAATCAGGCACTCAGACATGGAGCAGAAACACCCACAGCTCCCCTAACACTCACACAGCATTTACTATTTTTGGTGTGTATGTGCGTGCATAAGTGAGTTTGTACCTGCAAAACTAAGTGTGTATGTGTGCTTGTGTGTGTGCCTGTGTGTTTATATGTGTGACAATATGCACACAACCTAAGGCATCAGAAAATAAAGTTTAAAATGCAATGATGAACAGTGAAAGAGAGCAATCCAGAGAGGGTATAAGGAGGGAAGACAAAAAGCAGAAGGTAATATAGAAGACACAGGTTGACTCTTTGCTAAAGGAATTTAAATTACACTTACTCCTATGGCTGGGTAATACATATTGGTATTACACTGACATTGTGATATGAAACTAGATACTGACTACAATTTTGGATATCATAATAGTGAGATATGGCATAAGTGTTGTCTTTTCCTGGTTTTAAATGCTGCCAGTACAAGGCAGTGATGCAGTTTTCTGAGCTTAGTGGTCCGTTTATCAAAAATCTCTTGCATATAATATCTTATGACAGCATCAACAGTCATCCTTGAGGTATTTGTTCAAACATACTGTGATATTTGATTTTGTCCATGTTGTCCAAGCCTACAACTACTACAAATGCAGACAAAATAAATAAATAAATAAATAAATAAATAGGAAAAGACCTATAAATGATGCGTGGTTATTTGGCAGGTGGCTGGTGTCAATTTTTCCCTCCACGCACGAGACATAAATTGGACTGGAAACCAAAGGCACTGTCACCGCAAATAATTGTAATAACTCACTTGTGGTAGCTACTATCGGACTTTGTGTTCTTCTGACTGACAGTATATTTCCATGGTTGATGGGCGATTAAATAAAACATCAATGAAAAGCCATTGTTTTATGAAATCTCATCCTGTCTGATAAAAGCCTAGAGTCTCAAATTAAAGGATGAAAACATTGTTCATTAAAGCTACAGGCTATCTCGACTGCCAGCTTTGATATTTCAGTTTGTAATGACAGTGAAAAATATCTTCGGCATGGATTCAGTATTAAATATCATTCAAGTGACAACATCTAGGGTTACCATATAGCATGGTTTGTATTGCCATGAAAGCATGGTTTCAGGAAAATGTTAGAAATGGTGTGGTGATTGTCATGTTCACCACGTTAATGAGTCAAATTTAGGGCAGCTTTTCTACACATTCATAAAAAGGCACATAATTGCATGTGTGTCAGTGCCAAATTGACAACTGACTGTAATGATCACATCCTACGCTGAAAACTAGCACATACAGTAGCTAGCATAAGGGAATGTTTTTTCCAAAGCCCTACAATGGTGTTGAAAGTGACAGCTCCCACATATATATGACACCCTTTTCAATTGTATAATTTCATAAAATAACACCTTCATTACTTCAGTTGTCTCTGTCTATAATGAAGTTATTGTTCTATGAGTGAGAGAGGCCCAGTCCAATTATGCTGCAAGGTCAGTGCTTATTGATTTACCATTCATCTGTTGTCAAAGTCATTACAGGCACAGTGCTGGTGGTGATAATGTTGATTATGGATGGTTCAAATGGATAGTTCATGCACTGCTAGGGAATGAAGGAAAGTAGGGATGGAAGGAAGAGAGAAAGATAAAAAAAATAAGCAGGAAAAGAAAGACAAACAATAAATAACCTAATGAATGAGTGTACGCCACAGCTGACCCCAATGTCATTTGACGGTCTTTGAATATTCACCATCAATTCTGAATGAAAACTTGAGCCATTGTTCTCAGTAATGGATCTGCTCAATTCAAATTAATATTATAAAATGTTTCTTAACCATGCAGTGACACCAAGTCCTCAAAGCCTGAAGCGCAGTTTAATTACTGCTGCGCCATGTACATCAAGTGAGCGAATGCTCTGTATTGATAATGGAGCCTATCTTATTTCTCTTCACCAATAATTACAGATTTCAAATGACTGATCGAACTTGTCATGCCCGCTGGTATGCAAATTTTTGGGCGCATACTTGCGACTGAACTTTTTTCTTATCGTCCATTATTTTAAAATGTTGCCCCATAACTGAAGGTCTTTGGCCTGGCATCTCCAGCTTCGAAACCTTCAAAAAAGTGTTAGACGGCTGAAGAGACTCAACAGACTAAAAGGAACCACTCTAATTAACTAACTAGTCAACAGGAGATGCTTGGGTCACTACTGTGAAACAAATGGAGGTCAATGGGGGGGATTACGCAAAAGATACAGAATGGTGATTCTTCCCACGTATCCACTCTTTGGTCACACTGTATGCTTTAGGCATTTCGTGGAGGAGCAGTGCACTCATAATGACAGGGAACTGATTTATACTTATATTTTAACAATAACTGTTCATTCAACTTAGAGTTGGTAGCCAGCCCTAGTGTATTCACTGGTTTCTGAGGTAAATTTTTTTTTTAATATCCAGTAAGGTCATATACTTGATTAAAATAAAAGAAAGAGAGGAAGGAAAGAACAAATAAGAGAAAAGAAAGAAAACGAGAGAGAGAGCAAGAGCAGGAGGGGCAGCGTTTTCCATTAATCACTTCAAGGTTTAATATTTCAACAACTTCTTCATAAAAATCACCCCAGCAATAATTTTTATTGAGTACTTTATGAGTCATGGCTAAAGATTCAACTTTAAAGGCCTGCTGTAGGAGTTATGGTTAAGTTTACTTTATAAAGAGGAAATATGCAATGGCTTTTTCAAATAAGTAACTCCTGCTTTAGAGCTTCAAGTGCCATTAATGCTAGGCTGTAGTGCAGCTTCCTCTCATGGTTTCTCCGTCAAGTGACTGCCAGCTTTATAGAAAACTAATATTCTGATTTAGCTCTGCTGCTGAAATAGAGGACAGTATTTCCAATCACAAACTTTCATCCAAACATCTGTGAAAGAGAGAAAAAGAAAGCAGCCCAAACTATTTATGGTCTCAAAAGTAGACCTGCCTTTTTCCTTAATCCTCTCTCCTTCTCAATATTTTTACTTGTTTCTCTCACTCTCTCACTCAAACACACTCACACAGACGATGCACAAACTGTGGCAGAACAGACAAAACACTCTGAACTTTATCAATAATCAATAATCATTCCTTCACGCAATCATACGTACGCGCACACACACACTTTAATTCATTCCACGGCTGATTTGTAACAGACACACAGACAGAGACCGGGCTGCATGCAGCTCCAACATCAATTGCCTCAAATTCTCACCAGGATTAAATATTTATTTCTATCTGTAGCCATTTCCATTTCTGACTAAGTTTGTTCACCACCACCATAATTGAAAACTAATTAACTGATATGGGAATATAATAAAACATTTCTGCTGCCCTCTCTCTATCCACGGATGAAGTTCTCGAGGGCCTCTTCTTTCTCCAATCAGCACTGGATGTTTTTCAATTAACAGGCTCTCAGAGCAATTAATGAGCTCGATAAATTTAGTAATCATATAATCAGAGCGCAGATACGACAGCAGATGTTGAATAGCAAGCAGAACATATCAAACAAACAAATCAGCGGAGGTCACAGGGGGAGCAGGGAGACGGATGGCTGAACATATTGTATAGTTTCTGTTTCTATGAATGACAGCAGTGTTTTCCCCAGTGTATTACGAACCACCAGGGCCACCAAGGCTAATTTGCTCCTCCATATGGCCTTGACATTGGGAAAAAAAAAAAAAAAAAATCAATAAAGAAACAAAATCTAACATTACGAGCACAGCATGAGCTGGAGGAATACTGTCCAATGGAAACCTTGATTACATTTTCAATTCACTTGGCAGATTTTAGCATTTTATTTATGTGAGACTTGATGGAATATTTAATATTTTTTATATCATCATGCTGCCAGAAATCTGCCAGTGGGCCCACTTAAGGGCTCACTCAAAGCCCAACAAGTATTCTGGGTGAAACCCTAGGAGAGACAGAGTGAGCTGAAGTAGATCAGTTGCACAAATAAGGTAGAAAAAAAATACTGAAATTGTAACACTGAGTAGCATAATTTCGAGTGATATCAGATCAAAGTGTCCTGTTACCGAATTTTGAGACATAATCAGTATCAACAAGTGATGGAAATAATTGTTTGGAGTCCACATGATTCAATCTGTGCAATATTCAGGGAAAAACAATGACTGCTATGCAGCTCTACTGACAGTGTGATAAAACAAAAGGAGACAGAGAGACAGTGATTAAGAGTGAGAGAGTCACACACAGACACAAAAAGAAAAAAAGAAGCCGGAGAAACAAAGAGACAGTGAATGAACCAGTGTCCTAGCTACAGAATAATGCCAAAGTCTTTGATGCCATCTCCGTCTTGTTTGCCGCGCTATGAGGATGCATCAACAACATCATCATCATCAATGATAGAACATCATCAAATATTAAAACATTGAATATCTAAAGTTTATCCGTTACCCATTACCCAAGGGAGGGCTAATGAGTAACGGATATATGGGCAGACACACACACACACACACACACACACACACACACGCACACATTAAAGGCATGCAGAGCTGTACACACAAACATTTATCAAGCAGATAAACACAGAGCATGAGGCAAAACCATTTTTTCCCCAAGGCAAGACAGAAGCGAATGTGCATATCAGAAATGATGCATTCGACTTGGTATAAATTGGTAAGTTTGTGTCTGTATAGTGTGTGTGTGTGTGTGTGTGTGTGAGTGAGAGAGAGAGAGAGAGAGAAAGAGAGAAATGTGAAAAGAAATGTGAGAGAGAAAGAAAATGTGTTTTTTTATAGTACATGTGTTTGAGAGGAAGGCTGTGTTTTTGTGAGAGGACGAGAACAAAAGAAGTTTGTGTGTGCGGATGTGTGTGTGTGTGTGTGAGTGTGCACCTGCAGGTGTCTGCATGCTTATTTGTGAGTGCCTTTGGAGACTTCGGGAAGTAAATGGGTAATATTTAAAATTTGAATCTTACAAACAGAAAGGAAAAGTATGCAAGAGGCAGAGAGACAACTGCACAACACCACATCACAGAAAGAAATGAAAGGAGAAGGAGAGAGAGAAAGAGACAATTAATGACCAGTGGGTCCAAGAGGCACAATATGAATTCAGGCCTTGTGGACAGGCCTGCAGGGATGGTACTATGCCCACACACACCGTGCATGCGCCTGCACGCACGCGCACACACACACACACACACACACACACACACACACACACACACACACACAGAGGTATGTCAGGGACCCATATCCCTCTGTCACTTTAGGCAGTGCATTGCCTGGTACGGTCAGTGTTGCCTGATCTATTTGCATTCAGTTGGCCAGTGGGTTGTGACTGAATCCAGGTACAGAAAGGACCTGGTCCTGCATGCATTATGTACTGACACCAGCAACAGCATCTACAACAGCTAAAAGGCCATGCAACCGTTAAAAATTACAGAGTTTTTGTCCTGCTGGCAGGCGAGCCTCAGGATGGATCATGTCGATCAGTCGGTCCGTCCATCTGTCCCAACACTTTCCTCCACGGCAGCATACACTATCTCTAGATGTATTGGGCCAACTGCCACACAAAGTTGTGAGGACATTCATGCTGTGTAAAAGAGAAGATGAGCCCTGTCAACTCTGATGACCTCATAACCTTTTCTCTAGTGCTATCATCAAGCAAAATTTTGGCTTGTATGTAATATCTCAAAATCTGCTGGGCAGATTACCATGAAATTTGACGACCACATTCATGCAGGGTGCCACCAAAGGAGATGCTGTGCATGTTGTACACTTCCTCTAGGCCCAGTGTCACCAATTAGCAGACTCCGGTGACCGTTCCACCTGGACCACCAAGCAGTTTGCAAACTTTTTACAGTTGTGCAGTTTGTTGTGGCTACAGTCTCTCCACGTCTTGTCCAATGCTGTGAGTTCTTTAAATCACTCAGCAATCTCAGCTGACGAAAGCAACTGTAAAGCTGGAAGTGCTTGTATTCAGTGAGAGAGAGAAGAAAATGTGGGAGAAAAAGAAAAATGCCAGACATGTGTTACAGATAAATTTGGATGTGCTCAAAATAATAATTTTGTTTTTCATCCGGTAAAAGTGTTGTGTTTTTTTTCATGCCTAATGTTATCTCAGTGTTACAACAGGCACTTTATGTTCCTGGTGGATTACTGAAAAACACTAAAGAACTAGTTTTGTTCAGATGAAGAATGAAGGAAGCTGTATTTTATTTTGATTTCTATTTTAAGGGAAACTTATTTTGATGTTTTTATTTGTGAATAGGCCTGCTTATTTTTTTCATACTTTTACAAAATGTCTAATGTGAGAGTGGCTGGGAAAGGTGCCTGCTTTTAGTTGTACTGTATTTTATAGTTAAACATAGACATGCTAGACCCTGAATACTGCATCTACTGTATATAGGCCTACTAATCACAACAAAACAAACATAACAAAGCTATCCTATTCTAGCTGGGCATCAGCTTAGTATTTGATAATAACATGCCTTGCCAGTTTATTGCCTGACTACAAAATATACCAAAGTGCCTGTTCCAAGTGAGTGTCAGAGAAATTTACTGAAATTTGGATCCAGGGATGGCGAAGATTAAGAAGCTGTGCAACGCTGTAAATCTCAGGTTTAGTGTGAAATGCTCCCCACTGCCACTGACTCTAGTGTGGACTAATCCATGCATGTTGAGTGATGACAGTAAATCTAATAGAGATAGCTCCTCTGGTCTGCTGCAATGGATTACTGTGACCCCATCCCCAGGTAGTAATCTTCCTGCAACTGCTGAAGGCAGAGGCAATCATGTATGACAATAAAAACAACGAGAGAGAGAGAGAGAGAGAGAGAGAGAGAGAGAGAGAGAGAGAGAGAGAGAGAGAGAGAGAGAGAGAGAGAAAAGAAAATATAAGTTGTGACTGAAGAGAAAAAGAACAAGGAAAAAAGAGCAAGTGTGGAAATAAGTGAGGAAGAAACTATGGTGTAAGGGTGACCTTGTGATCCCAATGTTCAGTAACTATAACATCTGTGCAAAAACTTTAGAAAAGCAAAACTTCTCAAAGAAAACACCAGTGCTGGCTGTCAAGCCTGGTGCAAAAGGATTAAAATACAAGCATGATAAGCTGAGGTATAGATTTAAGTAGTCTATGTTATCTCATGGCTCCTGACCATTAAAAAAAAGTCAAGAAACATGTCAACCAAAGCCACTAATCATAATAATCCCTATGCCTATTGCTTTGTCTGCTTTCTGCTGTGACAAGTTGCGTCATCAAACGTGCTTGCATGTTGCCACACTAATTTCGCTTGTTTATTTCTCAAGTCAAGTTGTCAAACTTGGGTGAGTAAAGGGCCAAGAAATTCTGCCTTGCCTCTAATGTGATGACACTTTTCTGTAACCAAAGCCCACAGGTTTCAAGTGCGCACCAACAGGCACATGTCCCATCAAAGTGAAAATACAAACACAAGTCCAGATCGCAGTTCACCCAAAATACAAACAAGACTAAGCAAGCCAAATTGAAGCCAGACCATCACTGCAGCATAAATCTCTGAGACTGAACACTTTCTATTCTGCTATGTCAAATTCCTTGCATTTTATGTACATACAATACCCGCAAATTCCACAAGATCAAGTATGGGATCAAGTCCACGGCATGCAGTCTGGTAGAAGATACTCCCATGAGCTGTGAGAAGGCTGCATCCAGGAATGCAGCCTGTCTGTCCTCTACCAGCTCCTGAGGCTGATGTTTTATTGGAGCTTTTCAATTTGGACTGCAGTGGCACTTTTTTGGTTTGGCTTAGCTCTTCCTTCAATACCCGCCAATTAGCTACCTAGCTAGCCAAGGAACAAATGAACAACAATAGCTCTTTTCTGGGCTTTTTCTGGGCATTATGTTCTTCTTCTTCAAAAAAAAAGACACCTGACACAGGTAAAAATAAAAATTGTCATAAAAAAGAAACCTGACATAGATTTTCTGGGTTTTATGGGTTAAGTATGGTAAACCAATAAAAACCCATGGAAGAGTATATTTCCTGCCAGAAGGAAGGAAACACTCATAACTGTGATGCAAACTTATTTAGTAAGTCCGATATCAACTCTTTCCTGCCAGACAGCACCCGCACTGTGCAACTGTATCTATCCACCTCAAAAGGAGGCATTCAACCTCACAAGTCACACATAAACCACCTGGATGACTAGACTGCACTAGGTGTAAGTGGGAAAACGTGTGTGTGTATGTGTGTGTGTGTGTGTGTGTGTTTTGGGTGAACTGTCCCTGAGCCTGTGACCACACTCTGACAACGCAGTCAATGTTTACCACCAGCATTCACCAGCCAAAAGCTTTAAAAGCTAATGGAGCTTGTTTTAAGAGTTATTTGGAGTGTTGGGGCAAAGGTTTTTTTTAAGTATTGCTGGGGCTCAGGACAATACATGTCCTTGGTTCATGTCCTGCCTTAGAAATTAAATGTCCCATTACTGCTTTCTAAAGTATGTATGGGCTCCTATGGCCCTTCTGAGATCAGGACCGAGGAAATCTATTATAACCAAGTCTATCTAACCAAATCCCGGATTTAATGAAGATTCCACAGCCTTTGTTTAGTGTAGTTTAGTCTTCACAAATGCTTAAAAAACACACTGGAAACAAAGAAGTACTTTGCAGGTGAACCACAAAACAAAAACCCTGAGGCATTTATAAAAATATCTCACCGCAAAAGAGAGAAGAAAACAGGATGACAAACAATGACACAAATGACATCAGCAAGGAGAACGGCACAAAAAAAAAAAGCAATAAACTGCATAAATAATAAAATAAATTAAAAGCGGGAATGTGTGTGTGTGTGCTGAAACAGAAAGGGGCAGATTATGTGTGTCAAGTTACTGAAAAAGAAAAAAACGTTCTGTGATATTTAGGGAGAATAAAATCTTCATGCAGTTCGGATCATCAGCCAGGATGTAAGTCAATATTTGAGGATGTTGAGAGATGCAGATTGATAAGCACCGCGCATGCATTTGCTCCACAATCAATATGCTTGACAGTGGCTGATATGAAAACCTGGCTCTGCAGTGATGAGACTGATGCCCTCGGATAGCATAGAGGTTTTCAGAAGAGGCTAAATGTAGACACAGCGATCAACAAAACCAGCTCTAGAAAACCTTTTGTACAGACGTGCACACATGTGCGTGCCAACGCGTGCACATACTCACACATCCTCATGAACACACCCTGCAAACACAACTACTGTATAGACACATACTCATATACTGATATAGACCATATACTCTCTTACAAACATTGCCCTCACACTCTGTACAGACACATGCCCCCTTCTCAAACACATAAATACACATACAAGCAATCTCACCCAGACATACACATGGTCAACACACACACACAGCGCTGTGTTCACTGCCAAATGACCTCAGCAGCAAGGGACATGCTGGCTGAATAAATTAAACCCCATTTCATTTCTAGACCATCTTTGATCTGTGAGGCTTTGGTTCACAGCAGACGGTATAATGCTATGGAGGGAAGATGCGATGCAGCCAAGAATACAAAGAGCAGCACAGGGAGCAAAATAGCCAAAACCCCGAAAATAAATAATAAATGCATCCATCATACATATATACATGCGCACACACTCGAGGGACACATTCTAACAGCTTCTACCTTGCAAATCTGTGTGTCTTAAACAGATGGATCTAGTTGAACTTTGATCTGAAATTAATAGACTCCAACAATTCTACTGAGGAGAAAGTACAGAAAACCACTCTCCAGACTCCACTCTGACATGCATGCTTTCACATCACTGAAGAACCGCATATAAACAAAGAGTTTGCAGGGATGCAATGAAAGTTTGTGCACCATTTCACAACTGATGAGAAAACAAGCTTAGAGTGCTAGTTAGATGCTTGCCACCCTATGGGCTCACGGGAATGTAATGCTTTGTGAATTGAAATGTCACATTATAATGGCTAATGATTAAACATGCACTGTATTACCATATCTGAATATTATGCAGATAGAAGACTCATGAAATGACAATTGTAATTTTTCACTGACTTCAGCTGTTTTGGATGTGCATGCTGTGCGGGAAACCGCAGCATGCACTGGCCAGGGATATATATTTATTAGCAACAGGCTCCCTGAACAAAGGAGGTAAAATGATGGTACTTCATGAAGATTTGTAAAACAGAAGGATTTTATTCTCAAAGTGACGGGAATGGTCCATATACATGGGAATGCCTGTGAGTATGTATGGGTGTGTGTCGTTTTTAAGAAAAGAAAAAAGGAAATAGATAAATGAACAAGTACAATCAAGAAATAAATACAATACACATGGAATTATAGACATAGACATGACATTATACTGAGTAGAACATTACTGCATACTTAACTCCAATGATTACGATTAACATAATTAATTAGTAAACATAATGAGGCCACAAGCAGTAATGGAAATTACTTTCCAGTGACACACTGTATTCCCCTTAGCACGCAAAGGTAGTGTGAGAATGTCCCTGAATTTATAGACAAGTGTGCATGTGACATGGAAATGTTCAGCCAATAGCAAGTGCTCAGCAGGATGCTAACCAATCACAAGGTGCATGGATGCTGCATCCACCACTGGTGGTGCCACTCACCTGTCTAAAGGCCCAGACACACCCAACTGACACCAAAGAACTAGCAGCGACAAAGGCAGACTGTTGCGTCGCCTCATGTCACCTGTGTAGGGGCCAAAAAGTTGCACTTGAACGCACCGCAAAGACTACAGTCAGCAGCCAACTAGCACATACATTCTGCACCTGTGTGAGAGGAAATAGCTCTCCACACCAGCAGGTGGTAGTTGTCAGGTATTTGTCATTCAAAAAGGTAAACCAGAAGACCCAGGAATGCAGACGTAAAACAAAACATTTTCTTACCATTTTCTAGTCTTGCTCACCACAGATGGTTTTGTAATATAGCTTCTTCTAATCAAGAATATGTTTGATAAGAAGTTGCAAATGGCACTGGTGTTGTCAACCCTTGGTCTTTTGGTTGTGGAAGGGGAAAAGAAGGAGGCCGAGGTGAAAAATAATTCCATCTATCTTCTTGTGCACTGATTAATAATCAGACTGATCCCTCTCACTGATTGGTTCCGCCACCAGTTCAACATGCTCAACGGGCCGGAAAGCTGCACAGCAAAAACTAGGGCCACAGATGCCGGCTAAACATTGGCCCGCAGCCTTCATGTGTTAGTGAAGAAGACCTGACAGAAATAAAAGTTGTCTGGCTGCTGTAAAAGCCCCTGATACTAAATTTGTAGGTGAATCCTGAACACACGTGTACTTGTACTCCGATGCATGTTTTCCATCACAAAGATCTGAGCCAAGTTCCTGGGTCTTCCTCGTCACAGAGTTGTAGCGTGTTTGCAAATATTGTAAGAGTGCTTTCTCTTCCGAGCAACACTACATGCCGCACCATGCACAAGGACACTCCAGTGAAAAACTCTACTTGCAAAAATGATAATTGCCGAAGGGTCAGAGAACTTTTACAAATTCTTTTGAGGCCCCACTTTCACTATATCAAGCACGAAAGAAATAAAATGTGCTGGGCTTTGAGGGTTAAATATAGTTTTAAGTCTTACAATTGAAGGCACTTCTCTAAAAAGGTTTTTTATTTTTTTGGTAAAAACCTGAGGCCACCTTTTCATTTTTTACATTGTGACAACCACAGTGTTGTTATTTTACACCGTAGAAATAAAAAGGGATTTTTTTTGGTCATGACTGTTTTCATACAGATGTTGATTAAAAAAATATACAGTACAGGCCAAAAGTTTGGACACACCTTCTCATTCAATGCGTTTTCTTTATTTTCATGACTATTTACATTGTAGATTCTAACTGAAGGAATCAAAACTATGAATGAACACATGTGGAGTTATGTACTTAACAAAAAAAGGTGAAATAACTGAAAACATGTTTTATATTCTAGTTTCTTCAAAATAGCCACCCTTTGCTCTGATTACTGCTTTGCACACTCTTGGCATTCTCTCGATGAGCTTCAAGAGGTAGTCACCTGAAATGGTTTTCCAACAGTCTTGAAGGAGTTCCCAGAGGTGTTTAGCACTTGTTGGCCCCTTTGCCTTCACTCTGCGGTCCAGCTCACCCCAAACCATCTCGATTGGGTTCAGGTCCGGTGACTGTGGAGGCCAGGTCATCTGCCGCAGCACTCCATCACTCTCCTTCTTGGTCAAATAGCCCTTACACAGCCTGGAGGTGTGTTTGGGCTCATTGTCCTGTTGAAAATTAAATGATCGTCCAACTAAACGCAAACTGGATGGGACGGCATGTCGTTGCAGGATGCTGTGGTAGCCATGCTGGTTCAGTGTGCCTTCAATTTTGAATAAATCCCCAACAGTGTCACCAGCAAAACACCCCCACACCATCACACCTCCTCCTCCATGCTTCACAGTGGGAACCAGCCATGTGGAATCCATCCGTTCACCTTTTCTGCATCTCACAAAGACACGGCGGTTGGAACCAAAGATCTCAAATTTGGACTCATCAGACCAAAGCACAGATTTCCACTGGTCTAATGTCCATTCCTTGTGTTTCTTGGCCCAAACAAATCTCTTCTGCTTGTTGCTTTTCCTTAGCAGTGGTTTCCTAGCAGCTATTTGACCATGAAGGCCTGATTGGCGCAGTCTCCTCTTAACAGTTGTTCTAGAGATGGGTCTGCTGCTACAACTCTGTGTGGCATTTATCTGGTCTCTGATCTGAGCTGCTGATAACTTGCGATTTCTGAGGCTGGTGACTCGGATGAACTTGTCCTCAGAAGCAGAGGTGACTCTTGGTCTTCCTTTCCTGGGTCGGTCCTCATGTGTGCCAGTTTCGTTGTAGCGCTTGATGGTTTTTGCGATTCCACTTGGGGACACATTTAAAGTTTTTGCAATTTTCCGGACTGACTGACCTTCATTTCTTAAAGTAATGATGGCCACTCGTTTTTCTTTAGTTAGCTGATTGGTTCTTGCCATAATATGAATTTTAACAGTTGTCCAATAGGGCTGTCGGCTGTGTAGTAACCTGACTTCTGCACAACACAACTGATGGTCCCAACCCCATTGATAAAGCAAGAAATTCCACTAATTAACCCTGATAAGGCACACCTGTGAAGTGAAAACCATTTGCAGGTGACTACCTCTTGAAGCTCATCGAGAGAATGCCAAGAGTGTGCAAAGCAGTAATCAGAGCAAAGGGTGGCTATTATGAAGAAACTAGAATATAAAACATGTTTTCAGTTATTTCACCTTTTTTTGTTAAATACATAACTCCACATGTGTTCATTCATAGTTTTGATTCCTTCAGTGAGAATCTACAATGTAAATAGTCATGAAAATAAAGAAAACACATTGAATGAGAAGGTGTGTCCAAACTTTTGGCCTGTACTGTATATAAGCGTGAACCGTGAACTCAAAATCATGTATCAAATCAGTCACCCAACTATCTACCAATAAGAATCCATAATACACAGCAGACTACTTATAGGGTCCAAAAGAATCTAATAAAACTTCGATTTGAATCTCATATGTCAAAAAAGACAATGACTACACTGGACCAGCCTTTGAGATAGCAGCAATGCACTTACTGCAATAAGTTCCTGTCTCCCAGCTCCTCGGTCCTCTTTGGTATGTACGACAGTGTTGAGGAGAGCCTCATATAGAAATTAAGGTTTAGTGCACAGCCTAACCAGAAATATGTCTGCTATATCATGCAACAATACAGGACCCAATGGAAATAAGCTTTCAGGCTTTATTCTGCTTATCGTTTTGACAAACTGGCTCCTGGTGAGACTGCATATGTTATTTACTTATACATGCAAAAGTTTAGAGACAATAAATTAAAAAAAAAAAAAAAATCAATAAATAAAGGAAACATCCATGTAGATTACACACCAATTTAAAAGATGGAATTTCTATGTAAGACCCCATCAGTTTGTTCATCTAGACCTGCAGAGCTACTTGTTTCTCTGTCTATAATTTACATTCCATTATATTTCAGTGGTTATTAGATTGTAGGCAGTTTTGCTATACAATTTAATGCACAGAATAAGAAGTGGCAGCAGGTTGTATGCCTGCAGGAAGATCACAATATAACTTATTATTTAACCCTCAAACTATGATGGAATGTAAATAAAAGCTGTGTTACGGTGGGGAGCCAAGTGTTTTTTTGTTTTTGTTTTTTATCCACATAAAAAGCATAAGTTGAATCATAAACTGACAGAGAGGAGTGTGAGGGAGGAAAAATGTGCCTGGAACAGAATGAGAAATATTTCAATCTGCTGTCTTTGTGTCCTCACTGAACACTTCAAAGTTCATCACCTCCATCTGACAATGAAGGGCTTGCTGTCATAAACCTACAATACATTTTAGAGGGACACA
Organism: Myripristis murdjan; assembly: GCF_902150065.1. Lineage (NCBI taxonomy): Eukaryota > Metazoa > Chordata > Actinopteri > Holocentriformes > Holocentridae > Myripristis > Myripristis murdjan. The sequence goes on from NC_043998.1 coordinate 9,504,743, forward strand.
CAGCAAACCTATTAGTATAGAAATACGGAAGGGGTATTATAACTGCATAAGGGACAAAATAAATAAATAAATAAATAAATAAAGAATGCCACAAAGTACGAGGTCAGGGTAAATTCACTATTGATCCCACACACACTATGTCTCTGTAGGAATAAAATAGCATTTTCATTTATTTATTTATTTAGTTAGTTAGTTAGTCAGGGACTGTCACATGTATTGTTGATAATGCCAAGATATGATTCTCCAATTCATCAATTGTACACTATCTGATCAAAATGTCAATGATGTATTGAGAGGCTACAGTGCGAGAGGCTACTGTAATCTGTCACAACAGCCGACAGTCAGAGAGGACATCCGCCGGATTCTGAGTTTCTGTGACAAAAACTAGCCGAGAGAAAGTTGCAGAGCAGCACAGGTGGGCTTACCTTACCACAGCATTTTGATCCACCTCAGACGCAGGAGGGCTCGGCGCTTGTGAACAAATTCCAGCGGAATAACCGGGTTTAAGTGATTCTGCTCGGTTATCCTTCCTCTGTATTTTATTTACTCTAATCTCTCATCACGTCCTCGGAGAAAGTTTCCACCGGTCTCGTTGCTTCTGCTACAGAAACACCTGCCGTGCTTTCCGACGTTTTTTTTTTTTTTTTTTTTTTTTTAAATAGTCTTCAACGAGTTATTCGCTATGACGAACTGTTACATTCCAAAGCCGAGATACGTGCAAAAAAAATCTCACAAAACAGCGAGACGCTTCAAACGTTTCAACACACACGAGAACACACAAATTACGTCTTGTTCGTTTCTTCACCGGTGGGTTAATGCTGCCTTCATGGGCTCCTCGTAAACTCCTGTTTGGCTATTCAAGAGTCCCCCGTATGAAAAAATAAAATGCCCGCTGTTATAGCCATTTGTTTCAAAGTACAGAGGAGAACTAGTGCATCGGGTATCTAATATGATGTTTTAATTAATTTATCAGCCAGTTTCGGCATATAAAGGATAGATTCAAACATATAGTTCAAATTTGTAAAGGAAATTTTACAAAGGAAAAACAACACATGAAGGTGAAATTCATCACTTTATGGCTTTTCAGCAGTTGTTAAAATGGATTATAAGCTTGAATGTCCCTAATTTACACATCTCATAATCGTTTTTGTCCAAAATCCAAAATTTCATTTAAATTTCAAAATTTCATCCATTATTTGTTGGTTTGTTGGTTTCATATTGTCACCCAATTTGTTGGGTTGCTCTTGTGCTCTCAACACATATTCTACAATGTTTCCCACAGAAAATGAATGCAGCATAATTAAAACAGAATCAGGGTGATCCATGGCACCAAGGGAGATACTTGTTGCAGTGTGCTGCCTGTGTGTGTGTGTGTGTGTGTGTGTGTGTGTGTGTGTGTGTGTGTGTGTGTGTGTGTGTGTGTGTGTGTGTGTGTGTGTGTGTGTGTGCGAGAGAGAGAGAGAGAGAGAGAGAGAGTGAGAGTGAGAGAGAGAGGGAGAGGGAGTGGGAGAGAGAGAGGGAGAGAGAGAGATTCCTGTTGCTGCCGTCTCGGTCAGCAAAACTCCCCTGAGAGGAATTATAATTGTGTTTTCAGCCTTTCAAAAGAGAATTAACATGCAGGGCATTTTGTTAAGGCTAAAGGTTAAATTTGTGCAAAATAAGAAAATGTGTTTTTGACAGAATCCTTATTTTGTCAGTTAGTCCTAGTAGGAGTTACTTGTGTTTGATAAGATAGACATTTGCAAATCTTATCTATCGATCTATGTACCAAGGATCTATTTAGGACCTTTTTTACACTTGTTCATTGCTCCCTGTTGCTTTTCTCCCCCTGACTCTATGTTAAGGTTGGCCCATATGGCTTTCCACATTAGAGAGTCACATATGGGAAGTGTTTGAGAGTACAAGTGTCACGCAGTGTTTGTTGTGGTTGTCATTGACAAACGTCTGCTTCCATGACTCGAGCTGTCAGTCGGGGGTGCACAAGGTAAGCCTGCTCCCATCTGTCGCCCCGCAAGCAGGTGGCCTGGATAATGATGAAGCGTAGCATGGCTCAGACGAGGCGTCATTCAGCTGAGGAGCCCACTGGAACTATCGTCGTTCCTCCTCTGTGGATAATAGTGATATTTCCTCACGTGTGAGATAAAGAGCTATTCTTGGTGTCACTGAAGTCTAATTATGTTGACCCCCCCGGCAAGTTCATCATGTGTCAGAATCTTTGCTGTGAACTTTATGTTTGTGGGATAATGCATGTTTTGTTTTGGGTTTTTTTGGGGGGTTTTTTGCTGCTGGGTTGGCAAAGTGGCATGATGAGAGAGAAGACTGCCCTGCAATTGGACACCAAAGGTTGCAGCCCCTTACCGATTTGACTTTGAACACAATGCTTTATTTTTCCAGTGGGGCTGTTCTGTTTGTAAGAATAGCCTTTTTGGAAACTACATGTTTTTAAATAGGAGAAATGACATAAGTAGCAATGAGTTCTTGTGAGCTATTGTATTCCAATACATTTCAGAAATAAAACAAATCATTGCTAATAAATTTAAACGACCACATAGTCCTATTTTGACTTCTTACAGGCAGTCGTGTTCATATATGTCTGTCATATCAGAGTTCAAAGAAGTTTCTCAAGATTCACCTCCATTCATCCCGAGAAACTTTGAAAAACTGCCCAATAAAACTTGAAATTTGCTACACATAGGTAATTCTATCTTGTGAATACTTGGCTGGCATGGCAGGCATATCACAATATAGGACTGTTGACAAGAAATAAAATTAGGACTGGTGTGTTCCCTTAAGGCCAGTGTTATCGCTGCTTTCACAAAGCCACAAAACGCTAGGATGCCAAATTAAGTATGCTTTCCCCCCCAATATTTTTCACTGCAGCTAACAAACCCATCAGGATCCACCTCAGCAAATAAAGAAATGCATAGTGAAATAACTGTTGAAGCAAACCTAGTCAGGGTTAACACTGGATGTAGTTAAAGACAATTGTTACACAGCCCTATACATTTTCTCATTAAATTAAAAGAGGGTGGGGTTCAGAATGCCCTTCTTTGGTCTGAAAAATGACGTCACACTTAAGAAGACATTAACAATGTTTATAGTCACAATGATGATGGTGAATGACAGCTGGCATGCCAGATTATGCATACCATACTAACCCAAACCCTGAAATCAAATCATCTGAACAACAGCTTGCTCAAACAGATCCAGCCAAATGGATTTCAGGACTTTGGACAGCGACCACTGGCAACTCACGAGCCTGTTGAGAGCTCAACAGTGCGCTGGTGCTTCTCTGGCAGCTTCAGTATAAAGAAACTCAATTTATAGTGCAAGAAAATGTATGGCTGCACCTCATATCTGCACAACGAGTTTCTATAGTAGAGCTTTCAGGAGGTGAAAACACACACACACGCACAAACACACACACACACATTTTTTACACCTTACTTCTCTTTGCCATCTGGAGATAATATCCACTTCCACACACACACACACACACACACACACACACACACACACACACACACACACACACACACACACACACACACACACACACACACAGACCATGTCTGCTACTTGCCCTTTGATGCTCTTAATTTATATCCTATATGTTTGTCAGTCTGACTGTACCAGACTCCCCCACCCTACTCCCCACACACACATGGGGATTATGACATGGAATGTCCTAGACATGACATACATGCCTGCACTCACACATACCTGCCTACACACACACACACACACACTTCCTGTGGGGATTAGGATATTGATGGCCTCAGACTTGACATTATATGTTACTGTGCGACTGGGGCATGACTGTGGCTAAGACTCTTGAATTTATGAAGAACACACACACACACACACACACACACACACACACACACACACGCGCGCGCGCGCACACACACACACACACACACACACACACACACACACTTGCAGAGAGTGAAATCAGCTCCACTGTGTCAAATCCTATTAAAGAGGGAGAACTGGTTGTAGGTTCTAATCCCCACACTAAGTCTTGCTCTCTCTCTCTCTCTCTCTCTCTCTCTCACTCTCACTCTCACTTTCTCTCTCTCTAGCTCTCTCTCTCTCTCTCTCTCTCTCTCTCTCTCTCTCTCTCTCTCTCTCTCACACACACACACACACACACACAGAGAGAGTCCCTCCCTCACCTATGCACACACATCACTGCTTTTCACTGAAACTACAGGTGACCATTCTCTCTCTCCCTCCCCCTCTCTGGTTGCGTGAGTGTGTCTGTGTGTGTATGTTTGTGTGTGCATGCATTCTCGTGCTTAATAATTGAACAGCCTCTGAGGGGTTGGTAAATCAGTGAGAGCTACAGTGTCCCTGAAAGCCCAATACATTACTGTGAAATACAGCATACTAGGTAGCTGATGTATGTAGCACAACGGGAGCCCATTCTTTATAGTGAGTTGCACAATTCATGTCTCAACTGTTTCAATCCTTCTTTAGTTTGTCTCTTTTCCTTCTTCTACAATTCAGCTTTGGAGTTATGTGGAGGAGATTAGTGAAATTTGCATGAAATATGATATGATAGCTTGTTGTTTAGAAGCCTCTCCTCACGTGAACTGGAAGTGATTTTTGTCTCCAGATGACGTGGCCATAGTAGCCAGTGTGTGTTCTAAAAAATCACTGTGTGGTGCCTGAATATGTGGTTGCTGACTTCCATCCATCCATCTGGCATCCATCCAACCATCCATCCATTCATCCATCTATCCACCTATCTATCATCCATCCATCCATTCATTTTCTGCTGTTCATATTCAGTACTGGGTTTCAGTTGTAGCAAATTGAGGAAAGCAGCCCAGAAGTGATTTTCTCCAGCCATATCCAACAGGTCCCCTTGGGGGATCCTGAGGTGTTCATGGACCAGCTGGGATATGTAGTCCCCCAAGCATGTTTTGGGTCAGCCCCGGGTTCTTCTTCCAGTCAGACGTGCCCAAAACACATCCTCAGGGAGGTGCCTGGAGGCATCCTAATTAGATGTCCAAACCACTTCAACTGGCCTCCTTGTAACATGGTGGAGCAGAGGCTTCACTCTCAACTCCTCCTGAATGTCTGACCTCCTCACCCTATCCTTGGGGTTGAGTTCGGCCATCCTGCTTAGAAAGTCCATTACAGCTGCTTGTATCCATAATCTCCTGTTTTCGGTCACTACCCAAAGCTTGTGACTTCCCTCTTCACCACAATGTCGCGGTGAAGTTGTAAAAATAAACCTGGCTACATCAACTATATTGACTTAAATATACTATAGCTTTGACGCAACAGGCTGGGTTTATTATGAATTCACCTAGACCAGGAATATCCAGACCAGGCTGCAGATCCAGGGCTGTTAACACAATAATTCAAATTATTTTTAATTTGAATGTTCACCAAATTTGCAGTGCATATCCATGACCCTTAAAGGAAGAGCCCTACTGATTTTGGTAACCCCATGATCTTTCCTCTGGCACTTCCATCAGGCCAAACTTTCATTTTGTGAACCCAGTTGGTCCAACGGTTTTTATTATTCCCATTTTTCCTCTAATAGTTTTTCTTCAGAATTTCTTTTTTACACTAACAACTATATCACTAAAATGGTCTCTTATCTTATATTGCCTTCTTGCAATCTGCCCATATTCTTTTAGTAATCACTCAGTATACTGTAAGAGTCAGCAGGGAGCAACAGAGCTAATTATCTATCCAGATCATTGAGAATTTTGATATCTGTCATGTATGTATCACTTAATGGGTAAGTTGACCAGTCTTCCCAAGTTTTGGTGTATTTTTTAAAGAACTGATTCTGTACCTCAGACCTTTCCTGGTTTTATACTTGTGCTGGTTAGATGTCCATGTATTGGCCCTCACACACCCACAGATTTGACAGTTATGATGTGTCCTTGATGTTGGAATTCGTAAATTCATACAAACACATTCTAACAAAAGGGGGTCTGATATGTCAAACAAATCCTCAGGAGAATTTGTGACAACACCAAATGTGTTGCCTGAAGCAAACTGTCACGGAAAAAAAATCAAATAATACTGTATGTCATATTAACAGAGTTGTTCAATAACAAATCAAATTGCTGTCACAAGCAAGGATGTCAAAAAGTAATGAACTGGGTTTATGTGTATCCTATCACTCATTCTTTTCACAACAAACATTTCACAACAAAACTTCTCGTTTTCTTTCCACAGCATTTTTTTTTTTTCTTTTCAGAGACTGTTCACAATTCAACAGCAATGATTTCACTGGAGTAAATGGGACACTGGTTCATACAGGTCATGGATTGCTAGGAGAACTCTGCCTTTTGCCCAAATCCAGTGAATAACTAAAAGGATTTTTTTTTCTCAGCTAATTACCAATTACATAAAATGGCACAATTGCCACTAGTGTATGAAAAAGACATAAGCTATTTTCTTCATTCAACAGTGCTTGGGCTCTCCATTTTCCCCTGTTTTTGCTAATTTAGCACTATGTCCTTACTGGGTTGTTGAGTTTTACTACCTCCAGCTTCCAATTTTGATTCTGACAGATATATGACAGAGTGGTGCAGTATTACAGTCACTGATGACTCAGCATGCCCAGGTGTATGTCATTATACACTCATGACGTTGGGGGTTCAAATCCAGTTTATGACTTTTTTCGCATCATCCCCTCTTTTATTTTTCCTTTAACCTTCCACTGTATGCTACAGTGTTTAAAATTATACCCAAAGTCATACTCTTACTTGTTCCTTTCAGCAGGGCTTCAGCTGTCATTACTTTGGGTAAAATTAATTTCCCCTCTGTCCACTTTAAAGCTACATTATGACATGCATATATAACATAGACATACTTTTATTTCTGTGTGGAGTGTGATACGTGGCTGTGAAGCAAACAAAAGCACACAGGTGACAGCTTTATTCAATAATTCAGGGCTTTTCCAAGTTGGACTCTCCAGTTAATTTACATTAAGCCGCAGACCCACAGTTGAATCAATTTTACCTTAGGGACACCTATTATAGGAGCATATATTTTGTTTAATGCTTTGCTGGAACACTTACAAATAGATTCAAAGTGGTGAGGCTAAACAGAATGCTAAAATAATGACTCTTATGTGTATCATTGTATCATAACTTCCAGTGAACTCAATTATAGTCAAAACTATTTATCATTGTGTGCAGAACCCCCTGGAAGCCCCTCAACGACCCCATTTGTGTCCATGGGTCCCACTTTGAAAACCACTGCAACAACTAGTGGGAAGGGGAAATGAAGGTGAGATTCAAAAATAACAAGACTGGCTTCCGCCTCTTCATGCACTGGAGAAAGTAAAGGTACCACACTGCCTCTACCTTCTCTCTGTCTCAGTAGGTGGTTGAGCTGTTTTTTATGCTAGTCCAACTAATTGGGGAATTGCCGACAGGTGCACTCTCTCCTCACGCCTGTAGCAACTGCACAGGGTAACAGCGGCCCTTCCACACCATGGCCTGGCCTGGGGCGCTGTCCATGGTGCTGAACTCGCTCACCAGCCTGTCCCTGGTTCTGAAACTTTGCTATTTAGTTACCATTTCCAGGAAATAAGTTTAAAAAAAAAAAAAAAAAAGTTTCTATGTCTGTCTCATTCAGGTACGATGCATTAGAAGCTTACTTGGTACTGTCTCATGCCAATTTTGAAGGAGGTATGCAGTGCTTCCTTAGGCAGAATAGGTAACCCCACAATGCCTGGCAATGTCAGCTAAGGATGAAATTTCTCCAGCATCCATTTAAATCAATGGTGGACAGAAGTCTCAGCTTAGAGAAGGTTTTGCACGTTACATTATGAACATATTTTATGTGAAAATTCGCAAAATTTATTCATATTAATTCATTTTAATCCTTGTTCGCTTTTCTAATGCATGTAACCAGGGAACCAGATGTGCCCTTGAAGCCCAACCACTTCTTTGGTCTTTATTTAACGTTCCTAACTTGGTTTCAAGGTGCTGGGAAGCTTCCTTGCATTTGAGACAGAGCCTCTCCTCTGTGTGGGCATCTTTGTGTGTATCTGCTGGATTTATGAACACATGTGAAGTGTATGTTTATTTACTAGAAATGATAAGTATGTGTTTGTGTGGTCAAATCAAAGCAGATTATCTGTACAGTATGTATGTTTGTATGTCTGAAGTGATCTAGTCAAACACTTTCTAATGACCAAATCTTGTGCATTTTGAGTTGCATGTACAAGCCACGCCCACATACGGAAGACAACAAAACACACATATCGCACAAAACTCGCTCAGTGACAGCAGAAGTGACAGGAAGACAGAGGATAAGAAATATGACAGACGACAGCGCAGTATAAACAGCACTGGCATTTTGACAACAACATTCAAATGTGGCGCTACGGACGGCGGCGGAAGTGAGGGAGAGGGTCGAAGTTCAGGGATGACGTATGTAGTGTGTCCCAGTAGTATGCATACGCATGCATACTGCATACTACACTACATACTTTGTCAGGGCAGCTGCAGTACATACTAAAGGTAAAAAGTAGAAGTATGCGATTTGGAATGCAGGGAGAGTTTTAATGTCTCTTGTCTCTACTTGTAAAATGCCACCCATCGTTAGGTGAGGACCTGCCGGTGCTTGAAGGAATGGGATGCCTCATCTGAATCTAAATTACTCACATGTATTGTAAGATAGAAGAAATGCAGTTAATTGGATTCTCATTCTGACGTGTTGATGTGTAAAAACTCACCAGCGCTGCACTGCTTCCCTGATGTGATTTAACTGGTTTCCATGAATTTTACCTCAGCAGGTTGAGGGATGATGCAATAAAATGCAGACCCTCCTCACACATTAAAATGGCTAAAACTGTATTGAGGAAAATACAAAGCTTAGATTGCACTTTTGCCAGTAGGCTTTTACACGCATAATTGCTTGGAAAAATGGCTGAATTATCCCTCTTAACTGGAAAGCTATTCTGTGACCGGATGCCTCACAATCGGTTGAGAATAAAATGTGTGTGTGTGTTTTTGTGCTTGTGTGTAACTACAGTATAGGCAATGCATGCTAATGCATAAATATGCTTGTGTGTGTGTGTGTTTGTGTGTGCGTTTGTATTTGTGTGCCAGAAAGTGTATGAATTATTTACCAGTAATATCATATAAGAAGTATATTATACAGACTGCACAAGTCAGACCCTCCTGATCCCCATCGCTGACTATAATCATACCCCACAGCCAGAACACAGCAAGGGAGAATGAGAGGGAGAAAAGTGACGAAAGAGAGTGAAAAAGGTGGAAAGAGAGGAAAAGGAGAAAATTCTCCTCACCCTGATTGTCACCTGTGCACTTGTCTGTCTGCCTCCTCTCGCGTGTTTGCCTGTCTCCCTATTTGTCTATCTGCCTCTCCCCATTCTTTTCCTCTTCTTCTTTGTACCTCTCTGCATGGCTGTCTATCTTTGTGTGACTCTGTGTGTTGAATAATTGATTATCTATAGCTCTATCTATGGCTGCCAGATGGGTGTCTGCTTTGGTAAGTCTGTTGTCTCATTGTTGTCAGGACAAGAGATGCCTATCTATCTATCTATCCATCTATGGATAGATAGATGGATAGATAGGAAATACATCACTGGCCTCACACTAAAAAAGTTATGCTCGACCACCCTCTCACTTTGGCAGTTAATCAGTTAGGTAAATTTGTATTGATCAGCTTAGCATTATGGTCTACATATCAAGCAGTGACAAGGAGGAGGTGGTAAAAAAAAGCTAATTTTCTCCATCTGAGAAACAACTTTAATGCAACATTTTCACACTTCTAACTTCTAACTTACGCAATACAACAATGCAGTTCAACAGCTCCTTTCACTCTCTCACTCTTTTTCACCCTCTCCATCCTTCCTTCCTCTCCATTTCTTCCCTCTCCTTTTCTTATTCTCTCCCTCTTGCCTCTTGTCCCCCTCTTTCTTGCTTTCTTTGCCTCTGTTTGTTTTCCCTGCTCTCTTTTAAGTCATCTCCTTATGTCGCTGTCTCTGTCCCTTACCCTTCACTTCTCACTCTCCCTGTATCTTTTTCTGTCTTTCTCCTTCCTGCTATTCATCCATACCTCCCTCTCCTCACTCCCCTCTCTCTCTGTGTCAGATGAATAATGTTAAGTGGTTCAGGGGTCGAGTCATCGCTCACTGTCCCTCTCTGCCTGTGGCAAAAACCTAGACTATTGATTGACTTCTTGTATATGACCGCCCCTGCACTGTGGCCATCAATCAATCACGCCTATTTTCATTGATCAGATGAACGCTGTGATCCTCGACTTTGGGATGGAAACATTTACAAGTGTTTAAATTTTAATATTAATTGGGGTCTTCCTAAAATCAAGGTCAAAAATGAACAGTTTCTGGTCGAATCCCAAGAGTATATTTTAATTAGCTGAGGAGCAAAGGGTGCACAAAATAACTTCTCACTTGGGTTCCTGTCTGAAAATGTTTTCTAATCTCTGATTTATATCAGTGCTGAACTTAATCACACCTTCAATCTAGTACTCAATCAATGACAATTATTTTTTTTACAGATAATTTGTCATAATTTCCTTTAGTACAACTGATTGAAAAAGGGAAGCGTCATTCAGTAGAATTTTGTTGCGGATGTCAAAAACCTACTGTCCAAATCTTTATTCACCCATCCATTCAGTCCTTTTTTATTGGTCCAACTATTTATCTATATATTCATCCAATTCGCCCGCCCCTCCATCCTTATTATCCAATACTAAAGATTTTCTTTTGAGCAAAGCAATACACTGTGATATTTCACCCTCTCATCTTCAAATGCAGAAGACAGTGCCTTTGAGAAAAAAACGCTGATGGGAGATTATCATCCTTATCTTCCAAATCTGTTTAAGACAGTCTAATTGGGTATTAATTTGGTCAAATCCATGATTCTGGTGAGAATTATCCCCAATTAACCCATTTAACTTGCATTAAGAGCCTCAGAGAGAAAATCTTGCATTATTTTGAAGGCTTTCATTGTGTGATGTGATCTTGAACTAAAGTTGGTTGAAAGGGTTTCTTTGACTTCTTAAAAAAATATAATTTAGTCTTCCTCCTCTAGCACAAAACCAGGGTTCGAGAGTAATTATTTGTAATTGTACTTTAATGAAATCACAGCATTGATTACATTTAATGGGATATCACTACTGTGAATGCGAAGAAGTGGGAAATGTAATTGGTGGAAGCGGGGGGGTGGAAGCAATTCATCAATGGGAAGTGTTCTGCCAGGAATACAGCGGCCTAAGTAAAGTCAGTAAGTAATTGGTTGAATTGACTGAGACAGGAAAGTAATGAAATAATGGGAACTTTTAAAGATGAGCCCCAAGAGAAAAAGGTGTTTCAATCTTAAAATCATCAACACAAACATGACTGAAACTGAAATAACAGATGACAGCCATTCAAAGTTCAGTCTGCATGAGCTATATGAGTGTGGTTCTATTAAACAGCTTACTGCAAAAAAAAAAAAAAAAAAAAGAGCTTCTGGACAGCAGCAGAAACAGATCCCACGTTGTAAATGCAAGCCAAGAAACCACTGTTTGGTGCAGCACCGCGTCCCCACAACCCCACCCCTCCTGTTACAGACATTCTTGTCAATATAAAACTGTCATCCATTACTGGGAACAAGGCTGCATTGCTTTTGTTTCAAGAAATTGCTTCCCTTTTCCTTTGAGGCTGTAACTTTGATAACTAGTTGCAGGTTCCGGAGTAAGTAGTGTTCAAAACTGATGCTGTCAGCTGGAAGCAAGCAGTTTCCTTTGGAACAGATGCTTTTTTTTTTTTTTTTTTTTTAGAACAGTAAATAAATAAATAAAAAATTGTCTACCACGGAAATGCTATTGTTTGTCTGTCTGTCTAGCTATCAATCAATCTATCTAAATGTTTCTAATCTTATAATCCCATCCTGCATGTTTTTGTCTTTGCGTGGCTGATAGGTAAATTGCCACACAAACAGTTATACAGTTGAAAAGAAAACCAGCCAGGCATGCCAATGTGAGCTGCTGGTCCCTGTTGCACAAGGCGCCATCTGCATGCATTCAGGGAGGTCAGCAAACACAAAACAAGTGCACCCTCTAGACACTGTTCTGTACTGGCTAAAACCTGTAATACAGACCGACGGACTGCAAAGCACACAAACTCTTCTCTATGTCTTCCTCTGTTTCTTTCTCACATTACTTGGTGTTCACCTCTCTTTTCTCCCTTTTCCCATTCTCCTCTTCATTTCTGCATCTCCCTGCTGTCCCTGTTCTCTCTCTGTTTACCTCTGTTCCCTCCTTCTCTCACCCGGGAGACCAAATGAGTGTGTTAAAGTCTTTGTGTGTGTTGCTACCTGTGTGTGTATTTTAATTCCCGTGTGTGTCCTTCCAAATAATCAGACACGCAAAATAAGTGCATCACTGGTCCGTCGTCCTCCCCTTGTGAACTCCGCTTTTGTTATTCTCTATCTTTCCTGTTCAGAGCTGACAATAGCAGACTGATTGTGTTGTGCTGTGCATTAATCATGACTGACTTGACCTAATGAATGAACACGGCTTACCAGCAGAGCAAAAATGCAAAAGTGAGGCTGAAAAACTAAGCAGGAAAAAAAGAAATCCCTCCCCTTGAGGAAGCTGCGACTAAATGTCATAAACTGAATAACTTACCTGGTAGTGCTCGAGGTAACATGAATGCAAGAAGTGTCAGTTTTGTTGACATCAACGTGCAGCAGCATAAGGCGCCACTGAAGTATTGCAGATGGGCCAAATCTGGACTC